>NC_057797.1:94987922-95045286 GCF_018294505.1 Triticum aestivum | reverse complement strand
GAAGGAATCGCTCGATCGGGTTCAGTTAACAGCCATCGATCGATCGCTCGGGTTTAGTAACGTGTAGCCTGCAGTGCAATCGCTCGGGTTCAGTTAGAGCCCAACGCCTCACTCGGGTCCAGTTAGAGCCAATGCGTCGCACACACACGCGTACGTGTACGAGAGAAACGCGCATCGCTCGGCCCTTGACCTCCCACCGTAACCGAGAACTCCCCGAAATTTTCCTCGCCCTCGCTTCTACCACAGTTTTTTCCGTCATGGACGGCCCAAAGAATGTCATGCAGCTGCGTCTCCGGCCCGCCCAAGACGAAAATCCCATTTTCTGTCATGATTTTTTGTCATAGAAGTAGGAGCCCACCACATCTATGATAATATCGGGTTTTGTCACAATTATCGTCATAGAAGTGTCATATGTATGACAGAAAAAAAATCGTTCGGCCCAAAATGTCACGGATGTGTCTTTTTTTGTAGTGATAGCAGCACGATGCTTCTTCAGAGTTTTCAATAATCTTTCTTCTTCATGCTCTGAAAGGTTAGCACTAATAATAACAGGATATATCTTCTTTTCATCAAGATAAGCATATTTAAGAGTATCAGGTAACGGTTTAAGCTCAAACACGGGATCACCCTTGGGTGGAGGAGGATCCCCTAGGATTTCAACAGGCAAATTGTGTTTCAGGATGGGTTCCTGTTTAAAGAATACTTCATCTATTTCCCTTCTTTCATTCATAAATATATCATTTTCATGGTCTAGCAAATATTGTTCTAAAGGATCACTAGGAGGTACGGCAATAGAAGCAAGACCAACAATTTCATCTTTACTAGGCAATTCCTCTTCACGGTGTTGTCTACCAAATTTAGAGAAATTAAATTCATGAGACATATCACCTAAACCAATAGTAACAACATCCTTTTTGCAGTCTATCTTAGCATTAACAGTGTTCAAGAAGGGTCTACCAAATATAATGGGACAAAAGCTATCTTGTGGGGAACCAAGAATAAGAAAATCAGCAGGATATTTAGTTTTCCCACACAAGACTTCAACATCTCTAACAATTCCAATTGGTGAAATAGTATCTCTATTGGCAAGTTTAATTGTGACATCAATATCTTCTATCTCAGCAGGTGCAATATCATGCATAATTTCTTTGTATAAGTCATGAGGTATAGCACTAGCACTGGCACCCATATCACATAAGCCATGATAACAATGATCTCCTATTTTAACAGAAATAACATGCATGCCTACCAAAGATCTAGGTTTATCTGTAGCACAAGGTTTAGCAATTCTAGCAGTCTCATCACAGAAATGAATAACATGCCCATCAATATTATCAGACAAGAGATCCTTAACAATAGCAATATTAGGTTCAACTTTAACTTGCTCAAGAGGTGTATAAGTTCTAATATTGCTTTTACGAACCACAGTTGAAGCTTTAGCATGATCTTTTATCCTAACAGGAAAAGGTGGTTTCTCAACATAAGTAGTAGGAACAATAGGATCATTATAAGTGATAGTATTTTCTTCAACTTTAATAGGTGCAGCTACTTTTACTTCTATGGGAGGATGATATTTAAACCACTTCTCCCTAGGGAGATCAACATGAGTAGCAAAAGATTCGCAGAAAGAAGCTACTATCTCAGAGTCAAGTCCATATTTAGTGCTCAATTTACGGAAAACATCGGTATCCATAAAAGATTTAACGCAATCAGACTTAGGTGTCATACCTGACTCCTTACCTTCGTGGAGGTCCCAATCTTCAGAGTTTCATTTAAGTCTTTCCAATAAATCCCATTTGAATTCAATAGTGTTCGTCATAAAAGAGCCAACACAAGAAGTATCGAGCATGGTGCGATTGTTATCAGAAAGCCGAGAATATAAATTTTGAATAATCATTTCTCTTGAGAGCTCATGATTGGGGCATGAATATAACATTGATTTAAGCCTCCCCCAAGCTTGAGTGATGCTTTCTCCTTCACGAGGCCAAAAATTATATATATAATTGCGATCATGATGAACAAGATGCATAGGATAAAACTTCTGATGAAATTCCAATTTCAATCGTTTGTAGTTCCATGACCCCGTATCATCACATAGCCTGTACCATGTCAATGAATCTTCCTTCAAAGATAAAGGGAAGACCTTCTTCTTAATAACATCTCCGGGTACACCTACAAGCTTAAATAATCCACAAACTTCATCCACATATATTAAGTGCTCATCAGGATGAATTGTTCCGTCTCCTGCAAAAGGATTAGCTAGCAGTTTTTCTATCATACCCGAAGGAATCTCAAAGCAGACATTTTCATTTTCAGTAGGTTTAGTAGGTTGAGGAGAAACTCTTTGCTCTACTGGTCGGGGTGAAGATACCCCGAACAAGCCCCTCAGAGGATTACTTTCCACAGTAACAAGTGACAGTAAATTTCAGCACACTATATAAATTTTTCCTTACCAAATTCCACCTACCAAAGGCGCTTCAGTCCCCGGCAACGGCGCCAGAAAAGAGTCTTGATGACCCACAAGCATAGGGGATCTATCGTAGTCCTTTCAATAAGTAAGAGTGTCATACCCAACGAGGAGCAAAAGGAAATGATATGCGGTTTTCAGCAAGGTATTCTCTGCAAGCACTGAAATAATAGGTAACAGATAGTTTTGTGATAGGATAATGTGTAACGAGCAATAAGTAAAAAAAGTAAATAAAGTGCAGCAAGGTGGCCCAATCCTTTTTGTAGCAAAGGACAAGCCTGGACAAACTCTTATATGATGTAAAGCGCTCCCGAGGACACATGGGAATATCGTCAAGCTAGTTTTCATCACATTTATATGATTTGCGTTCGGTACTTTGATAATTTGGTATGTGGGTGGACCGGTGCTTGGGTGCTGCCCTTACTTGGACAAGCATCCCACTTATGATTAACCTATATTGCAAGAATCCGCAACTACAACAAAAGTATTAAGGTAAACCTATCCATAGCATGAAACATCTGGATCCAAATCAGCCCCTTACGAAGCAACGCATAAACTAGGGTTTAAGCTTCTGTCACTCTAGCAACCCATCATCTACTTATTACTTCCCAATGCCTTCCTCTAGGCCCAAATAATGGTGAAGTGTCATGTAGTCGACGTTCACATAAAACCACTAGAGGAGAGACAACATACATCTCATCAAAATATCGAACGAATACCAAATTCACATGACTACTAATAGCAAGACTTCTCCCATGTCGTCGGGAACAAACGTAAGTACTCACAAAGCATATTCATGTTCGTAATCAGAGGGGTATTAATATGCATATAGGATCTGAACATATGGTCTTCCACCAAGTAAACCAACTAGCATCAACTACAAGGAGTAATTAACACTACTAGCAACCCACAGGTACCAATCCCAGACTTGGAGACAAGAATTGGATACAAGAGATGAACTAGGGTTTTGAGAGGATATGGTGCTGGTGAAGATGTTGCTGGAGATTGCCCTCTCCTGATGAGAGGAGTGTTGGTGATGACGATGGCGATGATTTCCCCCTCCCAGAGGGAAGTTTCCCCGGCAGAACAGCTCCGCCAGAGCCCTAGATTGGTTCCGCCAAGGTTCCGCCTCGTGGCGGTGGAGTCTCGTCCGAGAAGATGGCTTATGATTTTTTTTCCTCATCGAAAGACTCCATATAGCAGAAGATGGCCACCGGAGGGCCACCAGGGGGGCCACGAGGTAGGGGGCGGGCCCAGGGGGTAGGGCGCGCCCCCACCCTCGTGGGCAGGGTGTGCCCCCCTGGTGAACTTCTTGCGCTCAATATTTTTCATATATTCTGAAAATGTCTTCCATGAAGTTTCAGGACTTTTGGAGCTGTGCAGAATAGGTCTCTAATATTTGCTCCTTTTCCAGCCCAGAATCCCAACTGCCGGCATTCTCCCTCTTTATGTAAACCTTGTAAAATAAGAGAGAATAGGCATAAGTATTGTGACATAATATGTAATAACAGCCCATAATGCAATAAATATCGATATAAAAGCATGATGCAAAATGGACGTATCACTTGCCACCTGACCATAGAGGTGGTTTGAGAGGTAATCATTAGTGAACTACTTTGGAAAGGCCTGAAAACAAGGATGTGCATAAATAGCTTCTCTATATTGGAAATGGGGCAAAGGAATAAAAAAGGCAAGGTATAGTAGTTAGTACCATCTTGTAGTGAACTGATGTCTTCTTCATTGCGCAGACAAAGATCTTGTTGTTTTTTGTCGCTAATTTCTTTATCCTAACAATCTTTCTGAGTTTCTTGATTTGATTGATATTCATGGACAACTCATTTCCCCATATGCAAAAAGAGTCGAACAGTGGGTCAAAACCTCTGACAGCAGGACCTACATGTGCAAGACCAAATTGTTAAAAACCAAAATATTACAATGGTTCCTGCAATTGCACAATAATGTGCTATTAGAGAATGGACCATGCACGTGCTAACCTCGATTGTAAACCTCAGTGATTCCCATTGTTTCCCTACAACACATATAAGGTAGTTAGTCATCAGGTTAAGTAAGGGTTCGCATGCTATCAATAAAATATGTTGATGGAAAATAAGCACATTGCAGATTCATCAGATTAATTCAAGCCACACGGAAAACCCATTTACCCAAACCAAGCATGATTAATAACTAGGAAATATAGCACTTGTATATGTTTCTCATGTATTAAGTGCAGCCAAATTCGATTTATTCCTCACATGCACGACAGTACAAAATTCTACCCACGACAATTGGACATCGCATTGCAGAATTGAACCAAGCAGTTAACTAAACACCACAACAAATGAACCAAACATCAATTGAGCACCACATTGCACAATATAACATACTCCTCGTAGAAGATCATACAGTTAACCAAACAGTTTACTACAACCAATTGTAGCAATTGTATTTGTTCCTCATGTATTTACTACAACCAAATTCAATTTATTCCTCACATGGTATACAATAACAGAATGCACCCACAACTATTGAACATCGCATTGCAGAATTGAACCAAACAGTTAACTAAACACCACTACACAAATGAACCAAACGTTAACTGAGCACCACATTGCACAATGTATAACCAAACCAAGCATTCTTGACAACTTGGAAATATAGCAATTGTATTCGTTTATCATGTATTTTGTAAAGATAAATTCGATTTATTTCTCACATGGAAGACAATACAAAATTGCAGCCTGAATAATTGAACATCGCATTTGCAGAATTGAACCAAATAGTTAACTGAAGACGACAACTAATTACCAAAACAGTTAATAAGTGAGCACCACACTGCACAACATATAGAACATATACACTTGAGCATTAGATTGCATGGTAAAATTAGATAGCACAATTCACTTGAATTTTTGAAGGAAAGGCAGGAGCAGCACACGCAACGGGTAAACCGAGCATGCTTAACCAGCGTAGCTAGCAAATGGCAAGGTGCTCCTCCAAGATCTGGGGGTCGACACGAATGGCGGCCATCGCGACCTCATCCGCGCATGCGAACGCGATTTGCTTCTCCGCTGCCAAATGGTCCTTGAGATCCTGGCTATATGATACATCTCCGTTGTATCTACTTTTCCAAACACTTTTGCCCTTGTTTTGGACTCTAACTTGCATGATTTGAATGGAACTAACATGGACTGACGTTGTTTTCAGCAGAATTGCTATGGTGTTATTTATGTGCAGAAACAAAAGTTCTCAGAATGACTTGAAACTTCCCGGAACATCTATTCGGAAATAATAAAAAATCCTTGCAAAAGATGAAGGCCAGGGGGCCCACCACCTGTCCACGAGGGTGGGGGCGCGCCCCCCTACCTCGTGGGCCCCCTGGAGCTCCTCCGACCTCAACTCCAACTCTATGTATTTGGTTTCGGGGAAAAAATCAGAGAGAAGAATTCATCGCGTTTTACGATATGGAGCCACCGCCAAGCCCTAAAATCTCTCGGGAGGGCTGATCTAGAGTCTGTTCGGGGCTCTGGAGAGGGGAATCCGTCGCCACCGTCATCATCAACCATCCTCCATCACCAATTTCATGATGCTCACCGCCGTGCGTGAGTAATTCCATCGTAGGCTTGCTAGACGGTGATGGGTTGGATGAGATCTATCATGTAATCAAGTTAATTTTGTTAGGGTTTGATCCCTAGTATCCATTATGTTCTGAGATTGATGTTGCTATGACTTTGCTATGCTTAATGCTTGTCACTAGGGCCCGAGTGCCATGATTTCAGATCTGAACCTATTATGTTTTCATCAATATATGCGAGTTCTTGATCCTATCTTGCAAGTCTATAGTCACCTATTATGTGTTATGATCCGTTAACCTCGAAGTGACAATAATTGGGATACTTATCGGTGATGACCGTAGTTTGAGGAGTTCATGTATTCACTATGTGTTAATGCTTTGGTCTGGTACTCTATTAAAAGGAGGCCTTAATGTCCCTTAGTTTCCATTAGGACCCCGCTTCCATAGGAGGGTAGGACAAAAGATGTCATGCAAGTTCTTTTCCATAAGCACGTATGACTATATTTGGAATACATGCCTACATTACATTGATGAATTGGAGCTATTTCTGTGTCACCCTAGGTTATGACTGTTACATGATGAACCGCATCCGGCATAATTCTCTATCACCGATCCATTGCCTATGAGCTTTCCATATATTGTTCTTTGTTTATTTACTTTTCCGTTGGTATTGCTATCATCACTACAAAATACCAAAAACACTACTTTTACTACTGTTACCTTTTGCTACCATTACCACTACTATCATATTACTTTGCTACTAAATACTTTGCTGCAGATACTAATTTTCCACATGTGGTTGAATTGACAACTCAGCTGCTAATACTTGAGAATATTCTTTGGCTCCCCTTGTGTCGAATCAATAAATTTGGGTTGAATACTCTACCCTCGAAAACTGTTGCGATCCTATACTTGTGGGTTATCAAGACTATTTTCTGGTGCCGTTGCCGGGGAGCATAGCTTTATTCTTTGAGTCACTTGGGATTTATATCTGCTTATCATTACGAAGAACTTGAGAGATCCAAAAACCAAGATTTATCCCTCAACTACGAGGGGAGGTAAGGAACTGCCATCTAGCTCTGCACTTGATTCACCTTCTATTTTGAGTAAGCTTGCGACACCTAAACCTGCTTCTGCTATTCGTTCTGATATGTTGCATGTTATTGATGATGCCACTTCTGCTATGCATGATACTTATAATGAAACTACTTCTATGCTTGATACTACTGTGCCACTTGGTGAATTTCTTGATGAACAACTTGCTAGGGTTAGAGAGAATGAAAATATTGAATCTGATAATATTGATGAAAGTGATGATGAAGACTTGCCCGTTATTCCTAAGGGTTATGTTTTTGATAAAGAAGCTTCTTTAGCTATTTTAGCTTGCAAAGATAGATACGAGCTCAAGAGGTTATTAGCTAAATGGAAGCAGCAATCTCTTAATGCTAGAATGAAACCTGGCCCTACTTTTGCTACTTCACCTATCTGGCCCTGGCAAAGCATGGCGAGGCAGAGGATGACGAAGGGGCGCGGCGAGGGTCTTGCGCGGGCGAGGGCGCGCAGGAACTGGCCGGATCCGAGGCTCGGTGGTGGGGGAGCTCCGTTCTAAGGGCAGTGGATTGGGCGGCTAGGTGCGTGCGTCCTCGACCCATCACTCAGAGCAGAAGAACGAGCGGTGCTCCGGTGAGGAACTTGACAGGGCGACGACGACAAAAAGGCGCAGCTGGAGCGTCATCCTCTTCCCGTAGTAGAAGAAAGGGATGGCTAGCGGGGTCCTGGACGACGAGGCGGTGGAGAGATCCGGCGGCATGGCGCGGCGGCGGAAGCTCCTGCTGCAGTATCAAGAGAGGAAGAGAAGGTCAGGGAGGCATAGAGAGAAAAGGGCGAATCGAGGAGGCAAGGGAGGGCCGGCGGGGCTCATCTGCTGAGTGCGTCGGCGATGTGGATGGCCGGACAGAGGCGGTTGCTGGGGCTTCGCGGGAGGAGCTACTAGAAATTCTCGCATGGCGGGCTTCGACAGCGCCGAACAGCAATGGCGAAAAGAAAGCTTCGGGAGGAGCTTGACGATGGCGTGGTCCTCTCCTCTGGATCGAGCGAGACAGGGGCACGGGGACGAGGGGCACGGCCTCGATCCCATCTGGATCGAGCAGGAAGGACTGCAGGTTGGAGGCCAAGGGAAATTTGGATCGATGAGTAGCAGTGGAGAGAGCTGGTTGGTGGGTGGAGGAAAATGGGGAGAAGGGGATCCCGAAGTAGATGCGGTAGGTGGCGGCAGCTCGACGGGACAAGGTCCCTAGATTTTAGGGTTTGTCCAAAAGACTAAGGGTGGACTATATATACATCATAGATTAGGTTAGGGGCTATCTCGTCCCTCCGATCTTCATCGGACGAACCGGATAAATAGGTTAGGGGGCCCAATTAACAAAACGGAGATGTTTTGTAGATGTTTGGGGATGATCCGGACACAACGATAGCGACAGTCCGAGTCGGGTCCGGGACAGCTTTCGGACGCGCGCGGGAGGAGGTCCGATGCACTATGCAAAGAGGGGTAGGCATGGGCCGAGGTGGAGTGTGAGGAAGGGCCTGGGCCGAGAGGAGAGAAGAGAAAATGGCCCAGCAACAGTTTTCGAAGACCGAAAACATCCGACGTTTTGACCGGCTATAATGCCGCTATAGTTATCCGTTGGGGCATCAAACGGACTCCAAATGCGATGAAACTTGACAGGCGGTCTATCTACACTATAATAAGACCACACGCCAATTTCCAACCCATTCCGAGAACATTTTCCGGCCACTTATAAAATACTATTTCAGACATGCCGCGGGCGCGTGCAAGTGTGTCTGGGCTCAGAACGGACAACGGAGGAAACGAGGAGACCGGGACGGATGCAAGTTTTGAAAACATGCAGATGCAATGCAGATGATGACATGGCAAGATGCAACATGGAAGCAAATGACAAGGCAACAACAGCGAATAACTGGAAGACACCTGGCGCAACGGGCTCGGGGCGCTACAACACTCCACCACTACGAGAGGATCTCGTCCCGAGATCTAGGATGGCACCGGAGGGAAAATGGAAGAGGAAGAGGAGAGGTAAAACTAAGTTGCTCCTTTGACAAACGAGTGAAACCACGAACCTTGAGAGGTTGAACAAATTCGAGAAGGAATACAACAAAGGTGAACAAAGTCGAAAACACTCCGTTAGAAAAGAGGAACAAAGAACATTGCGAAAAAACCTTGAGGTTGAAGGGCAAGATATATATTGAAACCACTAGGGTTAAAACAAGATAGAGAAGGATTAAGGATGATATAATTTGGACAGCACTCCGACTGAAAAGAAAAGGAATAGAATAAGAACTTGATAAGATGAGAAGATACTTGATGAAATCAACAACACATTACCTCCGGAACTATTGAAAGAATGGCACAAGGGGTAAGAACGATTTCAGACAGCACTCTGGTTCAGAATGGAGGTAAAACTTGACAGAATGGGAAGAACTTGAAAAGAGGGCATGACACTCTGGTTAAATGGATAAGCACGAAAAGAACATGATCCTGACAAAACAAGAAGATGGGTTGAAGAGAGCAACATCACAATGCCTCTGGAACAAAAGTAAGAATGGAATGGAATGAACGAAGGGAAACATGATCTTGAGAGAGCACGCTTACAACAAATGCTAGAACGGAGTTGTTGGAAAACCAACAGCGAAAAGAACAATCTTGATATGGTCTTATGGAATACATCTCAAATTATGAGGTGACAACCTGCCAGTCACGGAAAGAAGGGTTGGATTGATATGAACAAGGAGACGAGGAAGTTATCACCGGGAGGATAAATGAAGAACTTGGGTCATTTATAAACACCATAAATATCAACAATCCTTAGGGAAAGCTTTAGGTGAAATATAACCCAATATAACTCCAATGAATAGATTGATTGGTTGAAAAGATGTCTTGAGCGAAGAGAAAAAAATGGATTTAGATATGTCACTCTTGAAAAACTTGTGAATCAAGAAACATGAAGGGAAATTATGATCAATGACATAACACCACCTCAAAAGATGAGATATAATGAATTGCACTTCAAAATGCAAGATGAAGAATACTTGAATTATAGCTTGGCGGATCATCGCTTTGGGAGAAAACTTGATGAACAATTGGAGAATGAAAAGAATCCTTGACGAAACACCATGTAGCCTCCATGAAGAACTCGGGGAACAAAATGATGATAAAAAGAAATAGAAGTTGAAAACACAAGGTGTAGCCTTGTAATGATTTAGATGGATCTTTGTGGTGAAGTCATTGCGAGAGCTTGAAACTCCGGGAAAGAAAAGATGACACAATTGAAAACTGAGAACTTGATGAGCCTCCGGAATAAGGAATTGAATTTACTCGATGAAAAAAGAATAAGAATTACATTATGCTTATCCTTCACCAATTCAAATTGATGACAAGCAACGGATTTGACATATTACTTATTCTCGTAGAAAGGATTTAGATAGTTATAGAGTAAACTTAATTGACCACCGGTAGGATTGAAACAACGAATGAATTAAAAGGATGAATCACCGGTAAGGATTAGCAAATGAACGAAGATGCTTGAGGGAATTTGATACAAGAGAATGCAGAGAGCATGAGCTGATTAGAGGATATTTGAACGATGCACCGGTAAGATTTAGAGAACGAGAGCTGAAAGCTGAGGATGAATAAATCTTCTAAAATGCTGGCCTCTGGAGAATCAAACTGAAAAGGCTCATGAATTACTCCGGATGGGTGAAAAGAATTCTCACAATCGAAAACAATTATGGGAGGAAGGCAACAAGCTAGAACCACGAATCTTTGAAGAGAATGGAGCAAGATTAAAGAGAAACTCTTCTTCGGTCTTCAAAATCCGAGAATGACGACGAGAAACACCACCATGAATTATTTAGACACTTCGGAAGAATTAAAAGCGAAGAGGTAGAGCCAACGATGAAAAGAATTTGAAAGCAATATTGAAGAAGGCAATTGACTGATGAAAATTCATTCTTACGTCAAACTTCGAAAAGAGATTTGAGGATAGCTCCAGGAAAATAAGAAGAGTCAGGTAAGATCCTGGAAAAAGACCAGTGGGTTAGGGCCCACTCAAAAGATACACCGTTGAAATGATTACTTGAAAAAGGAGAATGCACCGGTTGAATTAAATGGTTTGAATACGATAACATTCTCGAAAGATCTTGAATGAATGAGAATGAACACTAGCATCTTCTGAGATATCTTGAGCACTCCGGAACAATAAATAGCGAGAAGTGGAATGATAATAAAGTGCACCGGCAAGAGAAAGCATTGGAATGAGGAAAAGGATATGATCAACAAAACTTGACTTGAAACCACTGGAGATGAAAGGAATGAAGAATGATGAACTTGTGGAGCATCTTCATGAGAATCACCGGGTAAGGACATTGAAAGGAAAGAAAGAAGAGACTTCACATCCATAAGATGGATACTTGAATAAGACATCTGAGTCCTTGAGGAAAAAGGGTGGGTGGGCAGGAAAAACAAAGGCAACTTGGAGACGGATGAAACAAACACCGTTGAGAAGAACTGATAATTGATCTTGCGAATGTTCAAGTGATCGGATCCACTTGAAGAGAGACACACCGGTTGAAAAGGATTGACATGACAGACTCGATGATTGATAAGGATTAGTATTCACATAGGAACATGAGAACACCGCTTAGGAAAGGTATGGAATCAACATTTGACTTCGAAGCAACTCGAATACCACAACTCAAAACAAAAACAAAGGATTGGCTTGCAGAATAAGCCAGAACAAACATATGATAGAGATTTCGTCCGAAGTTTTCGTGGTGGGGCATACACGGGCTCGATCGTACAGCACCATCATGTACAAGGCAGTGCACATGACATACGAAGCGTCCCCGAGTCGGCATAGCCAAGGACTCTTTAAGACACAACGAGACCACTGTAAAACCAACCGTGAATAGGCGAACCACTAGACGTCGAACCCCCAATTTCATATCATACATCCGTCGGAAAGATATCCTAAGAGCTACTTGAATTCCCACTTATAAACTCCCAAAATTTCCCGGTTATGCAATCAGGTGTTGGGGATACAGGGGAAGCATAATATCTCACCCAAACTAGCAAATCCTACATCCAGCTGTATCCATAATTCAACACATAACCAAGAAACCTTCGGAAATCGTTTACCTCAACCTTCGAAAAGCATCCGTTATACGAGCTATGGCAATACTCCAGACCTCCCGCCCCAGTACTGGGTGGCATCGAGGTTATCTCACCAACAACTGCATAAAAGAGATTTTCAATGTCGGCAAAACTAAACTCAGGTATTCCAGAACTGCAACGATAAAATTGTGACGACAACACCTCGGAGCTCAACTCCTCGGGACACTGCCACAACCCCTAAATGACAGGAGGCACCCAGAACAATGTTCTCGTCACAAAACCATCGGAATGATTCCAAGATACCTGCGTGATCCTAAATTTTTTTTAGTGAAATTTGAGAAGAGAAGAGTCAAAATTCTACGTCAGGATGCCTCACCAGAGCGACGAAGGGACTGAGGAGTAAAAAGAATTCCTAACTCTCCGATATATATAATCCTATAAGACTAAAAACATTTTTCTAGACTCAACAACGCCAGTGATTCGATCAAGCAGGGGGCTCCTAAGGTCAGGGAAGGCTCTGATTACCAACTTGTAATGCCCTCGATGCGGCTATATCTCCCACGTGTTGAAGCATGACTTAGAGGCATAACCGCATTGAAAGCAATGTCGCAAGTGAGGTAATCTTCACACAACCCATGTAATACATAAGGGAAAGAGATACATAGTTGGCTTACAGTCGCCACTTCACACAAAACATGAATAAAGCATTACGACATCCAAATACAATCAAGGTCCGACTATGGAACCAAAATAAAGAACAACCCCAAATGTGACAAGGTCCCCCGATCGACCCCAGCTGGGCTCCACTACTGATCAACTGAAAATGAAACAAGACAAAGGACAAGATCTTCATTGAGCTCCTCCTTGAGCTTGGTTGCGTCACTTGCTCGGTAACATCGGCACCTGCAAACTGGTTTTGGAAGTATCTGTGAGTCACGGGCACTCAACAATCTCACACCCTCTCAATCAAGACTATTTAAGCTTATAGGAAGGGTAAAAGTATGAGGTGGAGTTGCAGCAAGCGACTAGCATATTTGGTGGCTAACATATGCAAATGAGAGCGAGAAGAGAAGGCAAAAGCACGATCGAACAACTATGATCAAGAAGTGATCCTACAACAACCTACGTCAAGCATTACTCCAACACCGTGTTCACTTCCCGGACTCCGCCGAGAAGAGACCATCACGGTAACACACGCGGTTGATGTATTTTAATTAAGGTCAACTTCGGGTTTTCTACAACCGGACATTAACAAATTCCCATCTGCCCATAACCGTGGGCACGACTTTCGAAAGTTCAAATCCCTGCAGGGGTGTCCCAACTTAGCCCATCACAAGCTCTCACGGTCAACGAAGGATATTCCTTCTCCCAAGACAATCCGATCAGACTCGGCATCCCGGTTACAAGACATCCTCGACAATGGTAAAACAAGTCTAGCAAGACCACTCGCTGTTCCGACAAATCCCGATAGGAGCTGCACATATCTCGTTCTCAGGGCACACTGGATAAGCTAAGCGTACGGGAGCCAACGTAACCCAAGTTGCCAAGGGACGGCCCCGCACGGTGCTCTGGGTTGGACCAACACTTAGAGAAGCACTGGCCCGGGGGTTTAAATAAAGATGACCCTTGAGCCGGCCGACCCAAGGGAAAGAAAAGGCTAGGTGGCAAATGGTAAAACCAATATTGGGCCTTGCTGGAGGAGTTTTATTCAAGGCGTCAAGGGGTTCCCATTATAACCCAATCGCGTAAGGAACGCAAAATCCGGGAACATAACACCGATATGATGGAAACTAGGGCGGCAAGAGTGGAACAAAACACCAGGCATAAGGTCGAGCCTTCCACCCTTTACCAAGTATATAGATGCATTAATTAGATAAGAGATATGATATCCCAACAAGTAAACATGCTCCAACAAGGAACAATATCTCCATGTTCCAACAAGGAACAAACTTCAATCTTCACCTGCAACTAACAACGCTACAAGAGGGGCTGAGCAAAGCGGTAACATAGCCAAACAGCGGTTCGCTAGGACAAGGTGGGTTAGAGGCTTGGTTTAACAATATGGGAGGCATGATAAGCAAGTGGTAGGTATCGCAGCATAGGCATAGCAAAAGAGCGAGCAACAAGCAAGCAAAGATAAAAGTGATTTCGAGGGTATGGTCATCTTGCCTGAAATCCCGCAAGCGAACGAGTCCAGAAGAAGACAAACGGACGTAGTCGAACGGGTCCTCACAAACGCGACGTTACCGGAACCAACCCGAAGAAGCAACACCGGAAAGAAGCACACAACATAGTAAACAACCACCACATAATCATGGCATGATGCACAATCAAGTATGATGCATGTCCGGTTTAACGAAGCATGGCATGGCAAAATGCACAAACAACACTACAAGTTACGTGGAGCTCAATATGCATCGGGATGCATATTGACAAAACACCACATAATCATTATTTAGTTCTCTCTCGTTTATGTACTCAACAATATTAAATGTTGTTAAACATGGCAAGAGGGTGAAGCAAATGAAGACTACCTATCTAGGCAAGTTTAAATGAGACCGGGACAACAAAACAACAAGTCCGGAAACTCCTCATGTGCATATTTTAGGTTTGGTACTGATCTGCCCTAAACCATATTTTAAAGTTGTTAAACATGCAAAGAGATGCCACCATGTTAAACTATGCATTTTTCCACCCCATTTACATATAAAGATTAATAGAAACCAAGCTACGGTTATTTAGTTATGAAATAAATCATTTTAACAAGTTATTTGAGAAAATTTAAACAAGCAACATTTTAATAATTTTAAACATGCATGAAAGTGGCATATAATGAAACTAGATGAAAAACTAAGCATTTTTCATATATAATGTTTTTACAAAAGATGCCCGGTTGGTGAGTTATGATATGCATGGAGCTTAGGGGTTTTTCTGCAAATCTGTAAACTCTAGAAAAATAACTAAATCGCAGATCCTAAAAAACCCTACACGGGCCGGACCTGGAACAGGGCCCAACAGAGAAGAAGAAAAAAAAAGGTGAGGCGCTGGGGTGGCTCACATTGGGCTGAGGCCCAGTTGGGAAGAGGCTGCAGCAGGCCGGATCTGGGGAAGTAGGGGGATCTTGGCAGTGGCCCAGCGAGGCGATGGGAGAGCGCACGGTCAATGGGAGCAGGTGCGGGATGAACGACCTATTCCTCGCAGTCGCAGAGGAAGCAGAGGCCATGGCAAAGCATGGCGAGGCAGAGGACGACGGAGGGGCGCGGCGAGGGTCTTGCACGGGCGAGGGCACGCAGGAACCGGCCGGATCCGAGGCTCGGTGGCGGGGAAGCTCCGTCCTGAGGGCAGTGGATCGGGCGGCTAGGTGTGTGCGTCCTCGACCCGTCGCTCGGAGCAAAAGAACGAGCGGTGCTCTGGCGAGGAACTTGACAGGGCGACGACAACGAACGAGGCGCGACTGGAGCATCGCCCTCTTCCCGCAGTAGAAGAAAGGGGAGGCCAGCGGGGTCCTGGACGGCGAGGCGGTGGAGAGATCCGGCAGCATGGCACGGCGGCGGAAGCTCCTGCTGCTGCAGTATCAAGAGAGGAAGAGAAGGTCAGGGAGGCATAGAGAGAAAAGGGCGAATCGAGGAGGCAAGGGAGGGCCGGCGGGGCTCATCTGCTGAGTGTGCCGGCGATGTGGATGGCCGAACGGAGGCGGTTGCTGGGGCTTCGCAGGAGGAGCTGCTAGAAATTCTCCCATGGCGGGCTTCGACGGCGCCGAACAGCAATGGCGAAAAGAAAGCTTCGGGAGTGGCTTGACGATGGCGTGGTCCTCTCCTCTGGATCGAGCGAGACAGGGGCGCGGGGACGAGGGGCACGGCCTCGATCCCATCCGGATCGAGCAGAAGGACTGCAGGTTGGAGGCCGAGGGAAATTTGGATCGATGAGTGGCAGTGGAGAGAGCTGGTTGGTGGGTGGAGGAAAAATGAGGAGAAGGGGATCCCGAGGTAGATGGGGTAGGTGGCGGCGGCTCGACGGGACAAGGTCCCTAGATTTTAGGGTTTGTCCAAAAGACTAAGAGTGGACTATATATACATCATAGGTTAGGTTAGGGGCTATCTCATCCCTCCGATCTTCATAGGACGCACCGGATAAATAGGTTAGGGGGCCCAATTAACAAAACGGAGATGTTTTGTAGATGTTTGGGGATGATCCGGACACAACGGTAGCGACGGTCCGAGTCGGGTCCGGGACAGCTTTCGGACGCGTGCGGGAGGAGGTCCGATGCACTGTGCAAAGAGGGGTAGGCATGGGCCTAGGTGGACTGCGAGGAAGGTCTTGGGCTGAGAGGAGAGAAGAGAAAACGGCCCGGCAACAGTTTTCGAAGACCGAAAACGTCCGACGTTTTGACCGGCTATAATGCCGCTATAGTTATCCGCTGGGGCATCAAACGGACTCCAAATGCGATGAAACTTGACAGGCGGTCTATCTACACTATAATAAGACCACACGCCAATTTCGAACCCATTCCGAGAACATTTTCCGGCCACTTATAAAATACTATTTCGGACATGCCGCGGGCGCGTGCAAGTGTGTCTGGGCTCAGAACGGACAACGGACGAAACGAGGAGACCGGGACGGATGCAAGTTTTGAAAACATGAAGATGATGACATGGCAAGATGCAACACGCAAGCAAATGACAAGGCAACAACAGCGAATAACTGGAAGACACCTGGCGCAACGGGCTCGGGGCGCTATAGTGATGCTAAGATGTGGTTTAATTCTCTTGATCCTGGTTGTGTGCGTAGTCCCCAGGATATGATTTATTACTTTTCTGCTAAATATTTCCCTGCTCATAAGAAACAAGCTTCTTTAAGGAATATATATAATTTTGTGCAAATTGAACAAGAGAGTCTCCCACAAGCTTGGGGGAGACTTCTCAAGTTACTTAATGCTTTGCCTGATCATCCTCTTAAGAAAAATGAAATACTTGATATCTTTTATAGTGGACTAACTGATGCTTCCAGAGATTACCTGGATAGTTGTGCTGGTTCTGTTTTCAGGGAAAGAACACCGGATGAAGCTGAAATCCTATTGAATAATATGTTGACAAATGAAAATAATTGGACACTTCCTGAGCCAGCTCCTAAGCCTATTCCTAAACCAACTCCGAAGAAGAGGGGTGTTCTATTTCTTAGTCCTGAAGATATGCAAGAGGCAAAGAAATCTATGAAAGAAAAAGGTATTAAAGCTGAAGATGTTAAGAATTTACCTCCTATTGAAGAAATACACGGTCTTAATTTACCGCATGTTGAAGAAACATATGATCTTAATCCATTACCTATTGAAGAAACTCATGGTCTTGATAACCTGACACAAGTAGTAAAGGTAAATTCTCTCTATAGATATGATAAAGCTGAAATCCCATTTACTAAGTTTGCTAGCCCATGCTTAGATGAGTTTGATAAATTTATGGTTAAGCAAGAAGACTTCAATGCTTATTTTGGTAGACAATTGAAATACAATTCAAATATGCTTGAACACTTGGGTGATTATATGGCTAATGTCAAAGGTGAACTTAAACTTATTAGTAAACATGCTTCTATGGTTACCACTCAAGTAGAACAAGTACTTAAAGCTCAAAATGATTTGCTCAATGAATTGAATAGTAAGAATAATGATAATGTTGTTAGAGTTATGACTAGAGGTGGTAGAATGACTCAGGAACCTTTGTATGTTGAAGGCCATCCTAAGAGAATTGAGCAAGATTCTCAGAGAAATAATATAGATGCACCTAGTCCTTCTAAAAGGAAGAAAAAGAAAAATGATAGGACTTTGCATGCTTCTAGTGAACCTGTTATTGAAACACCTGAGAATCCAAATGATATTTCTATTTCTGATGTTGAAACACAAACTGGTAATGAACCTGAAACTAGTGATAATGTTAATGATAATGTTCATGCTGATGCCCAACCTAGCAATGATAATGATATAGAAATTGAACCTATTGTTGATCTTGATAACCCACAATCAAAGAATCAATGTTATGATAAGCAATACTTTGTTGCTAGGAAACACAGTAAGGAAAGAGAGCCTTGGGTTCAGAAACCCATGCCTTTTCCTCCCAAACCATCCAAGAAAAAGGATGATGAGGATTTTGAGCGCTTTGCTGAAATGATTAGACCTATCTTTTTGCGTATGCGATTAACTGATATGCTTAAAATGAATCCATATGCTAAGTACATGAAAGATATTGTTACAAATAAGAGAAAGATACCGGAAGCTGAAATTTCCACCATGCTTGCTAATTATACTTTTAAGGATGGAATACCAAAGAAACTTGGAGATCCCGGTGTACCAACTATACCATGCTCCATTAAAATAAACTACATTAAAACTGCTTTATGTGATCTTGGAGCCGGTGTTAGTGTTATGCCTCTCTCTTTATACCGTAGACTTGATTTGAATAAGTTGACACCTACTGAAATATCTTTGCAAATGGCTGATAAATCAACCGCTATACCTGTCGGTATTTGTGAGGATGTGCCTGTTGTAGTTGCAAACGTTACTATTTTAACGGACTTTGTTATTCTTGATATTCCCGAGGACGATAGTATGTCTATTATTCTTGGAAGACCCTTTTTGAATACTGCAGGGGCTGTTATTGATTGCACTAAAGGCAATGTCACTTTTCATGTTAATGGTAATGAGCATACGGTACACTTTCCGAGGAAACAACCTCAAGTTCATAGTATCAACTCTATTGGAAAAATTCCATCGATTATATTTGGAGGTTTTGAATTTCCTCTTCCTACTGTCACGAAGAAATATGATATTATTATTATTGGGGATGTGCATATCCCGTTGAGGTAACATAGTGTTATTCGAAATTTCTTCGGTTCCAAGTTATTCGGAATGAGTTCGTTAACAAGACTTGATCAACCTTGTTAGTGGATTCCTTTTGATAATCATGAGATGGATGAAACTAGAAAACACAACTCTCTGTACCCTCCTTTTACTTTCTGTTATTTATATTAAATAAAATAAAAATGGTATTTTCTGTCTGTTATCTAAATCATCCGTGCAATATAAAAATACCCCGAAAATAAAAGTTCTCCCAATGCCCTGAAATTTAAATATGATTTTTTCTGGAATATTTAAGAATATTTGGCACCAAGAACACAGCATGGGGGGCATCCACCTGGCCACGAGGGTGGAGGGCGCGCCCTACCCCCCTGGGCGCGCCCCCCTACCTTGTGGGCCCACGGTGGCCCTCCTCCACTTATCCTTGCACCCACACACTCCTTCTTCCTCCCACAAACATGAATATCCAGCTCAAACCTGAGTCCAAGCTCATTTTGCTGCCATTTTCGATCTCCTTGCTCAAAGCACTTCTCACAAAACTGCTTGGGAGATTGTTCCTTAGTATGTGACTCCTCCATTGGTCCAATTAGTTTTCGTTCTAGTGCTTTATTCATTGCAAATTTATGCTTCCTAGGTGACCATGTTCTTGAGCTTGCATGTCAAATTTATATGGTTCC
Organism: Triticum aestivum; assembly: GCF_018294505.1. NCBI lineage: Eukaryota > Viridiplantae > Streptophyta > Magnoliopsida > Poales > Poaceae > Triticum > Triticum aestivum. Next base: position 95,025,537 of record NC_057797.1, on the reverse strand, counting down.
AAGTAGTTTTGATGCATGATATAGGCTCTAGGCACTTATAGGAGTAGTTGCTATCAATATTATTGAGTTTAGTTCACTTATATTTTGAAGTTACTAAAAATTTTAGAATTTTTCAGAAAATAATGAAGAGATTTTTGAGGGGCTCATCAAGTCGAAGCTCGAAGGAAAAGGCACAGAAGCCCAAGTATAATCTGCCTCGCACCGCAGAGGTTCGGCCGTGTGAATGGCCTTCCGATGATTTCTTGAGAGCAGCCGGGATTTATGATGATTTTTATGAATTGGCTGAGAATGCAGGCCTCACCGCCTTCCTCCACGACCAACGTGAACAGTATCTCTTACTCACAAATATCTTTGGGCAAAACTTTCATTACCATTCTAGGAGCTCACCACCTACGGTGGAGTTTTATTTATATGATGAGCATAAGGAGATGTCACTTTATGATTTTTGTCGGGTTTGTTTGGTCCCTTTCAAGGGCACGACAGAGGAACCACACTGCAGCGATGTGGATGGGTTTATTGATACCATCACTGTAGGGGAAACGAGGAAGGTTTCTGATGCACGAATCACTAGCATACATTTTCCTGTTTTACGCTACTTTGCAATATTTGCTAGTCGTTGCTTAATTGGTCGCGGAAACTGCGGAAACCTTAGTGTTCCTGATATTATTATTTTGTTCCACGATTTATTCAGTGATAACTCTGTTAGTATGGGCGGTATTGTTGCTAAACAGTTAAGTCTGAACCGTACAAAGGGCCCCATCTTTGGAGGCATCTATGCTTCACGCCTAGCTGCACATTTTAACATACCTATTAGGCATTATGAGAAGGAAGAAAAATTGCTGCCTCGTGTTTATTTAGATTGTAAGAGTATGTTAGCACATGATTCTATTGTTAAGAATAGGGAAGGGGAGCTTAAATACAAATTGTTCTTTGATAAACATCATCCTGAGACTATTACCATGCCTATTCCTTCCTTGTTTGATTTATCTGTAGGCCAGTACCTTGTTCCGTTAGAGGCTATTCATGCCTATCGGAACCCTACATCAGCCGCAGAGCCAGAGCCGGAACCACAAGTTGACCCTCCACGACAGTCTAATTAGCATTGGGATCCGGAAATGATGGACAACCAGTGGTAGTCAGAGTCTTCTTCTTCTCAGTACGACCCCAACTATTACTATGGATATCCGCCAGGCCAACCGTGGCCATAGACCAACTTAGGCCAAAAGCCTAAGCTTGGGGGAGTACGTATTTCTCACTGACATTACATTTATGTTCACACACTCATTGCTAGATGTCGGTGCTCATACTTTTTCATTGTATCATCCATGCTAGTTTATTTCCTTTTTATGCTTTCTTCTTGTGTGTTTAATAAACCTTAATAAAAACAAAAAAAAATAGTTGTAGCTTTTAATTAGTTTATTTTCCATGCTTGTAGTAGTAATTAAAAAGAAAACCCAAAAAGATTTCCCGTTCTTCTTTTACTTGTTGGGAGCTTTCCCGTGTAAATAGTTTTATTTCTTTTCTTTTCTTTGGGGGTCAATAGGAGAAGACCATGATTAAATTGTTGAAGTGACTCTTATATGCACTATTGTTGATCTGACAAAAGAGCCCATATTGCCTTGTCTTCTCCTGTTTATTGAATGCTTGCAGATTCCAGCTTAGTCCAATGCACGTGCACTATTATTATTATCCACATCGTTCGGTCGTGCAAGTGAAAGGCAATAATGATGATTATATGATGAACTTATTGAGATGAGAAAGGCTGGTATGAACTCGACCTCTCTTGTTTTTGTATAATATGATTAGTTCATCATTCCTGATTCAGCCTATTATGAATAAACATGTTTGCAATGACAACTAGAGATCATAGTTTCTTGTGCCATGCTTGATTAGCTAGGAGCTTATAATGGTTTACCTTGTGTGCCAACATGCTATTAAAATGGTTGTGATGTGGTATGATAGGGTGGTATCCTCCTCTGAATGATTTAAGTGACTTGACTTGGCGCATGTATTTACGCATGTAGTTGAAACAAAATCAACATAGCCTTCACGATATTTATGTTCATGGTGGATTATATCCTACTCATGCTTGCATTCGGTGTTGATTAATTTTAGTGCATGTTCATGACTTTTGTCGCTCTCTAGCTGGCCGCTTCCCAGTCTTTTGCTAGCCTTCACCTGTACTAAGCGGGAATACTGCTTGTGCATCCAACTCCATAAACCCCAAAGTTATTCCATATGAGTCCACCATACCTACCTATATACGGTATCTACCTATCGTTCCAAGTAAATTTGTATGTGCCAAACTCTAAACCTTCAAATAAATATCCTGTTTTGTATGCTCAAATAGCTCATGTATCAACTAGGGTTGTCCGTATCTTCCATGTTAGGCGGGTTATTCTCAAGTGGAGTGGACTCCGCTCCTCACTCACGAGAAAATGGCTGGTCACCGGGATGCCCAGTCCCATGCTTTATGCAAACTAAATCAAAATAATTGCAAACAAAACTCCCCCTGGGACTCTTGTTAGTTGGAGGCACTTGTTGTTTCGAGAAAGCCATGGATTGATGCTTGTTGGTGGAGGGGGAGTATAAAGTTTACCATTCTGTTTGGGAACCGCCTATAATGTGTGTAGCATGGAAGATATCGCCATCTCTTGGTTGTTATGTTGACAATGAAGGTATATCGCTCAAAATATTATTCATCTCTATTTCAAAACCGAGCTCTAGCACCTCTACAAATCCCTGCTTCCCTCTACGAAGGGCCTATCTATTTACTTTCATGTTGAGTCATCTCTTATTAAAAAAGCACCAGTTGGAGAGCACCGATGTCATTTGCATTCATTACTGTTAGTTTACATTGAGTATAACTTGACTGGATCTCTTTTACCATGAATTACAATGTCTAGTCAGTCCTTGATCTTTAAAGGTGCTCTGCATTTATGTTTTGCGGTCTTAGAAAGGGCTAGCGAGATACCATCTTGTTATATCATATTATGATTGTTTTGAGAAAGTGTTGTCATCCGAGATTTATTATTATTGTTCGCTAGTTGATTATGCCATTTATATGAGTAAACTTGAGACCTAAGCGTTATTGTGAATATGGTTAGTTCATAATCTTTGCTGAAAACTTGAATGCTAGCTTTACATATTTACAACAACAAGAGCAAACAGAGTTTGTAAAAGTTTTTCTTTATCACTTTCAGTTTATCAACTGAATTGCTTGAGGACAAGCAAAGGTTTAAGCTTGAGGGAGTTGATACGTCTCCATCGTATCTACTTCTCCAAACACTTTTGCCCTTGTTTTGGACTCTAACTTGCATGATTTGAATGGAACTAACCCGGACTGACGCTGTTTTCAGCAGAATTGCTATGGTGTTATTTATGTGCAGAAACAAAAGTTCTCGGAATGACCTGAAACTTCACGGAACATCTATTCAGAAATAATAAAAAATCATTGCAAAAGATGAAGGCCAGGGGTCCCACCACCTATCCACGAGGGTGGGGGCGCGCCTGCCCCCTAGGGCGCGCCCCCCTACCTCGTGGGCCTCCTGGAGCTCCTCCGACCTCAACTCCAACTCTATATATTTGGTTTCGGGGAGAAAAAAACAGAGAGAAGATTCATCGCATTTTACGATACGGAAACGCCGCCAAGCCCTAAAACCTCCCGGGAGGGCTGATCTGGAGTCCGTTCGGGGCTCCGGAGAGGGGAATCCGTCGCCATCGTCATCATCAACCATCCTCCATCACCAATTTCATGATGCTCACCGCCGTGCGTGAGTAATTCCATCGTAGGCTTGCTGGACGGTGATGGGTTGGATGAGATCTATCATGTAATCGAGTTAGTTTTGTTAGGGTTTGATCCCTAGTATCCATTATGTGCTGAGATTGATGTCGCTATGACTTTGCTATGCTTAATGCTTGTCACTAGGGCCCGAGTGCCATGATTTCAGATCTGAACCTATTATGTTTTCATCAATACATGAGAGTTCTTGATCCTATCTTGCAAGTCTATAGTCACCTATTATGTGTTATGATCCGTTAACCCCGAAGTGACTATAATCGGGATACTTATCGGTGATGACCGTAGTTTGAGGAGTTCATGTATTCACTATGTGTTAATGCTTTGGTCCGATACTCTATTAAAAGGAGGCCTTAATGTCCCTTAGTTTCTGTTAGGACCCCGCTGCCACGGGAGGGTAGGACAAAAGATGCCATGCAAGTTCTTTTCCATAAGCACATATGACTATATTCAGAATACATGCCTACATTACATTAATGAATTTGAGCTATTTCTGTGTCACCCTAGGTTATGACTGTTACATGATGAACCACATCCGGCATAATTCTCTATCACCGATCCATTGCCTACGAGCTTACCATATATTGTTCTTCGCTTATTTACTTTTTCGTTGCTATTGCTATCATCACTATAAAATACCAAAAACACTACTTTTAGTACTGTTACCTTTTGCTACCGTTACCACTACTATCATATTACTTTGCTACTAAATACTTTGCTTTAGATACTAAGTTTCCAGGTGTGGTTGAATTGACAACGCAGCTGCTAATACTTGAGAATATTCTTTGGCTCCCCTTGCGTCAAATCAATAAATTTGGGTTGAATACTCTACCCTCGAATACTGTTGCGATCCCCTATACTTGTGGGTTATCACTATACTGCATGCACCATGGCTTAGGGCGGCACTTATTTGGTGGAGGGGTCGGTGATTTGGGTGGAAGGTGTCGCGCTCGCGCCGGCAGTCGGGGCATGTGGGATGTGGAAGGAGGAGGAGGATGGGGGTTGGGTGTGGATTACCTGCCTGGATAGACAAGGTCGAGCAGCGTGAAGGAGGGTCGCCGACGAGGAGGCGGCGCTGCAAGCAAGGAGTGAAGGTTTCGACTTGGAAAGGAAGGCGGAAAGAGGGGAAATTTGGCTTTTTGTAAGGGAGGGGGCGGGAAGGTAGATATTTTTGCGGAAGCCGAAAATTTGGAATCGCTTCAGCCAAAAAATTGGCGCGCAAAGTGTCATCAGACACAGTCCCTTATTCAGAACTGTGTACGATATGTGGACATCACAAACGATTCAGATAGCTTCACCCGTGTGTGATGAGTTTAAACGTCAAAAGTTTTGGTTCGAATTTCCATGGTTATAGTGGTCATCCACGTCATTGCATAATTTGGGTACACAAAGGAGACTACAGCACACCTACACTTCTTAATCGAGCAAGTTCAGCAATTAAATAGAGCTAGCTGACCTAAATATTAGTCTAACAAATTAAAGACCGACGCTCTTAATTAAACAAAGGGACAATTGCATTTTTACCCCTAGTTGGTTCCTACCCACAGGTTTTGCCCTTATTTTTTCCATCGAGGTCCCTCAAATGACCTTTGACCGTTTGACAAAAACTTTGAAAAAACATAACTAATTCATATGAACTCAGAAAAATGCAAATATGATATCAAAATGTTCAGATAAACATTACCTTTATGTGCATATCATTTGCATTCAGGACAAAAGCACCCTTTAAACTACCTGAGGTAATTAATGTTATTAACATTATTAAAAATAAAAAGGTATAAACAATATTTTCTTCATGAATAAAAATTACATGCAAATGTAGGTGGTGTTTTCTGAACATCCCGATATCCTATTTGCATTTTTCTGAGTTTGTATGAACTTGTTATGAAGTTTCCAAATAATGGTCAAAGTCGTTAGAACATTCTTAACAAGATGATACGAGCTCAGAAAAATGCAAATAAGATATCTGGATGTTCAGAAAACATCACCTACATTTGCATGTAATTTTTATTCATGAAAAAAATTGTTTATACCTTTTTATTTTTAATAATGTTAATAACATTAATTACCTCAGGTAGTTTAAAGGGTGGTTTTGTCCTGAATGCAAATGATATGCACATAAAGGTAATGTTTATCTGAACATTTTGATATCTTATTTGCATTTTCTGAGTTCATATGAATTAGTTATGATTTTTCAAAGTTTTGGTCAAACGGTCAAAGGGCATTCGAGGGACCTTTATGGAAAAAGTAAGGGCAAAACTAAGCAAGCTCGAAAAGTAAGGGCAAAACCCGTGGGTAGGAACCAACTAGGGGTAAAAATGCAATTGTCCCTTAAACAAAAGAAAGAGTACTACTACGGCTGGTGCTTGTCGATCTCCTCCGCCGCCTCCATGTCCAGCTCCTGCCCGACGGTCTCCTGGGGAAGGGGCTCCATGGCATCCATCGCACCATACTCGGCAAGCATATCGCCATCCACATCCGCCATCTCTTTGGAAAAGGCCGTCACGAGCTGGACGTGGGCGGACGTGACCTGGGCTTGGACGGGCTCCGTCTTTGCAAGGTATGCGGTGGAGGAACGGACGGCTGCTTGAACGCTCTCGGCGATTGCCAGCTCTTCGGCCGTGGGTTATCGACCGTTGTGCGGTGACTGCCAGGAGCTGGGCGTGGGCGGCCTCGACATGGTCGTGGGCGCCTCCATCAGGGCTAAGGCCGCCGCTACGGGACGGACAGCTGCTGTGCCGCTCTCGCCAGTTGCTATCCCCGAGGAAGATGTTGCTGCCGCCACCTGAGAAGCAACAACGGCCGTTTGGGCTGCCTTTGCCGCCCGGTCGCAGATTGCGGCCGCGCTCATGCACCTTGTTAGCACGCGGATGGTGGCTGCGGCCACGCTCTCGCCGGAGTGGGCTACCGAAGTTGCCCTCATGACGTGGGTCCACATGCCCATCTTTCATCGATGACGATTGAACAGTGAAATGATATTTGGGGAGCGAGCTAGTGTGCTTGAGATGCCGGTTGTGGACTGTAGCCGACACACCTTCTCGCGTAAGCCATAGGCGTACTATACACCTACTCCAGGATATTTTGTGTTGCATCTCACACGGTTGCTGATAATAAACTGTGTGCGATCTACTTGATTTTTCATCTTGATTTGAATTACATAATGGGGTCACAATGATAATGGACGGTGTTTGAATTGCTAGACCTTTTATCTGGAGTGAACATGCAACTATATGTGTGTCGTGAAAGAATTGGAATTTTTCATGGTTCGTTTGAACATTTTATACATTAAATTGGTTTTCTAGCCATTTCAGGTGCATAATTCAAATTTGAACTACATGCACATGCTCCAGTGCATATAAATTGGTTGAAAAATCAAGTTTGTGTCCTTGGGTACAATCTTAGGTCCCATTTAAGAAATGAGAATGAATTTCAAACACCAGGGCACCGTTGATTGCTGGCAAAATATTGAGATGCCTGGTTTTTAAATTCTAGTAAATCCAAAACCCGTCTGAAATTCATGAAACTTGGTATGCTATCATGGAGCGGCATCAACATGTCGTGGTAAAAATTTGGTCCCATTTGGGACAGGTTTGGGTATATGCTTCTCACAAACCGGAGCTTCTCACAACAAGCATGATGGTTTTCGGTAGGGAACGTCCCACCTTTGGGGACGAAACGATATCCATCGCCTCTTATTGCTTTCAAATTTTTTCTCGTGTCAACATAGAACAACATGAGTGTGTGTGAATTTTTGTGATTTTCGGGGTTTGTTTGGACATTTTTATGCATTAACTGAGTTTTCAATGCATTTATGTGCATAATTCAAATTTGAACTACATGCACATGCTCCAGTGCATATAAATTGGTTGAAAAATCAAATCTGTGTCCTTGGGTGCAAGCTTAGGTCCCATGCAAGAAATGGTAATGAATTTCAAACACCAGGGCACCGTTGATTGCCGGTAAAACATTAAGATGTCTGGTTTTTAAATTCTAGTAAATCCAAAATCTGTCTAAAATTCATGAAACTTGGCATGCTATCATGGAGCGGCATCAACATGACGTGGTTAAATTTTTGTCCCATCTGGGGCAAGTTTGGGTATATTCTTCTCACAAACCGGAGCTTCTCACAACAAGCATGATGGTTTTCGGTAGGGAACGTCCCACCTTTGGGGATGAAACAATATCCATTGCCTCTTATTGCTTCCAAAGATTTTCTCGTGTCAACATAGAACAACAGGAGTGTTGTGTGATTTTTTGTGATTTTTGGAGTTCGTTTGGACATTTTTATGCATTAACTGAGTTTTTAATGCATTTATGTGCATAATTCAAATTTGAACTACATGCACATGCTCCAGTGCATATAAATTGAATCAAATTTGTGTCCTTGGGTGCATGCTTAGGTCCCATGCAAGAAATGGGAATGAATTTCAAACACCAGGGCACCGTTGATTGCCGGCAAAACATTGAGATGCCTGATTTTTTATTCTAGTAAATCCAAAACCCGTCTGAAACTCATGAAACTTGGCATGCTATCATGGAGCGGCATCAACATGCCATGGTAAAAAATTTGTCCCATTTGGGGCAGGTTTGGGTATATGCTTCTCACAAACCGGAGCTTCTCACAACAAGCATGATGGTTTTCGGTAGGGAATGTCCCACCTTTGGGGACGAAACGATATCCATTGCCTCTTATTGCTTTCAAAAAATTTCTCGTGTCACATAGAACAACAGGAGTGTTGTGTGACTTTTTGTGATTTTTCGGGGTTCGTTTGGACATTTGTATGCATTAACTGAGTTTTTAATGCATTTATGTGCATAATTCAAATCTGAACTACATGCACATGCTCCAGTGCATATAAATTGGTTGAGAAATCAAATATGTGTCCTTGGGTGCATGATTAGGTCCCATGCAAGAAATGAGAATGAATTTCAAACACCAGGGCACCGTTGATTGCTGGCAAAACATTGAGATGCCTGGTTTTAAATTCTAGTAAATCCAAAACTCGTCTGAAATTCATGAAACTTGGCATGCTATCATGGAATGGCACCTAACATGCTGTGGTATTTTTCGTGTTCATTTTGAGAGAAGGCGCACTCAAATAATGACGGCCAACAAAGGCATTTTGAAAAAATAGCTGCCACTTTAATATCTTAAACGTTTGTATAATTCAAACCGTGTGCGTTCTGTTAACCATTCATGTGACGCCACGTGTCTTGGTTTTAATGGCTGTAGGAGGTGCCATGAGGACAGCTGCTTGACCTTGACTGAATGGGAGGCATGCGAGCATCGTCCGGTGCGCAGGCTAACCGAGAGGCGTGCAAGCTGTCCTCGAATGCGCAGGCTCACCGGGAAGCGTGTGAGCTGTACGCTGCGCAGGCTCACCGAGAAGCAAGCCCTTTGACTTCCATGGCTGCCCACCTTGCTCACATCCTCTCTATTAATGGCGCCCAAGCCGCAGTTTAATTCGCTTTTTAAATATAAAACAATCATCACAAACATTTTAGTTAGAACACCTGTATGCAAACCGACAGCTTCCCTAGAAACCCAAATGAAAATGTGCCGAGCAGGATTTCTGCTGCTTTTCATCGCAAATGTTTTAGATAGAACACCCATACGCAAAGTGAGAGCAGCGCAGGATTTGTGCATCCCTTCAACGCAAACGGTTGTTTTGGATGATCCGTGTGCAACCACGTGCAAACAATTTGGTAAGATTTGTTAATCCTTGTAACACTGCGATTTGTCAAAATATAAAGCTAAAAGTCACTAATAGTATCTATTTTTTGCAACTAAAATTCAGTAATTAAGCATAGATTTCATTCATAGATTAAGCAGTCGTTCTTAATTTATACAAACAGTTCAACTCGACAGCTGAACCGACCAAACTTTTCCCCAATTGTTGCCAACCACGTACTGAAATAGCTAGTTCAACTACATATACTAGCTAATTTTAAGTACGTTGTACAGTTCCACCACATCTATAATCAGATGAACTGAACAAAATAGCCCCTAAATGTTGGGAAACGCAGTAATTTCAAAATTTTCCTACGCACACGTAAGATCTATCATGGTGATGCATAGCAACGAGAGGGGAAGAGTGTTGTCCACGTACCCTCGTAGACCGTAAATGGAAGCGTTATGACAATGCGGTTGATGTAGTCGTACGTCTTCACGATCCAACCGATCCTAGTATCGAAAGTACGGCACCTCCGCGATCTGCACATGTTTGGCTCAGTGACGTCGCACGAACTCTCGATCTAGCCGAGTATCGAGGGAGAGCTTTGTCAGCACGACGGCGTGATGACGATGATGATGATGCTACCATCACAGGGCTTCGCCTAAGCACTACGATGATATGACCGAGGTGGATTATGGTGGAGGGGGGCACCGCACAAGGCTAAGGGATAAATGATCAACGTGTGTGTCTATGGGGTGCCCCATCCCCCGTATATAAAGGAGTGGAGGAGGGGAGGGGCCGGCCCTCTCTATGGCACGTCCTAGGGGAGTCCTACTCCCACCGGGAGTAGGATTCCCCCCTTCCCTAGTTGGAGTAGGATAGGAAGGGAAGGAGGATTAGGAGGGAAGGAAAGGGGGGGCGCCCTGAAAGTGCAACTATCCCTAGGTGGTTTTGGTAATTCCTAACAACATATAGCTCATTGAGCTAATGCTATTTCAAGATTAATATCTCAGGAAAGCTCACGGATTGGCATGGCATGGATGAGAAAAGTGGACCCCTCAAAATGCTAAGGACAAAAGGATTGGCTCAAGCTCAAAGCTCAAGACTCTACATTTTCTATTTTAGTGATCCAAGATCACAATGAGTCTATAGGAAAAGCCAATACTATCAAGGAGGGATGAGGTGTTGCTTAATGAGGCTCTTGCTCAAAATGCTTAGTGATATGCTCCAAAGCCCTCAACTACTTTCTCACATCCACATATGACCTAAACCAAAAGTCAAACTCAGCCCCACTGATTCTTTCTATCCGGCGCCACCGGGTTCAAATGTCATAGCCACTGCCACAAACCCTAGGCAAATCAGTCTCACCGATAGGGATCTCGGTCTCACCGAGATGGGATTGTAATCTCTCTGTTTCCCTTCGTAACGTTTCGGTCCCACCGAGATGAGCGATCGGTCCCACCGAGATTGCAATGTAAACTCTCTGTTTCCCTTTCATAACATTTCGATCTCACCGAAATGAGCGAATCGGTCCCACCGAGTTTACCTGACCAACTCTCTGGTTAGCTTATTACCAAAATCGATCTCAGCGAGTTTGTGTAATCAGTCTCACCGAGATTACGTTATGCCCTAACCCTAACCATATCGGTCCTACTGAGTTGCATGTCGGTCCCACCGAAAATCCTAACGGTCACTAGATTTGTTGAATCGGTCCGACCGAGTTTATCAATCCGGTCCCACCGAGATTGGCAAGTTGTATGTAACGGTTAGATTTTGTGTGGAGGCTATATATACCCCTCCACCTCCTCTTCATTCATGGAGAGAGCAATCAGAACGAACCTACACTTCCAACTTACCTTTTCTGAGAGAGAACCACCGACACTTGTGTTGAGGCCAAGATATTCCATTCTTACCATATGAATCTTGATTTCTAGCCTTCCCAAGTTGCTTTCCACTCAAATCTTATTTCCACCAAATCCATATCCTGTGAGAGAGAGTTGAGTGTTGGGGAGACTATCATTTGAAGCACAAGAGCAAGGAGTTCATCATCAACACACCATTTGTTAATTCTTGGAGAGTGGTGTCTCCTATATTGGCTAGGTGTCACTTGGGAGCCTCCGACAAGATTGTGGAGTTGAACCAAGGAGTTTGTAAAGGCAAGGAGATCGCCTACTTCATGAAGATCTACCGCTAGTGAGGCAAGTCCTTCGTGGGCGACGGCCATGGTGGGATAGACAAGGTTGCTTCTTCGTGGGTGGAGCCCTCCGTGGACTCGCGCAGCCATTACCCTTCGTGGGTTGAAGTCTCCATCAATGTGGATGTACGATAGCACCACCTATCAGAACCATGACAAAAACATCTGTGTCTCCTATTGCGTTTGAATCCTCCAAACCCTTCCCTTTACATTCTTGCAAGTTGCATGATTTACTTTCCGCTGCTCATATAGCCTTTGCATGCTTGCTTGAATTGTGTTAAGATTGCTTGACTTATCCAAAGTTGCTAAAATCTGCCAATAACAAAAATTGGGAAAAGGATAAGTTTTATTTGGTCAAGTAGTCTAATCACCCTCCTCTAGACATACTTTCGATCCTACAAGTGGTATCAGAGCTTTGGTCTCCATTTGCTTTGATTTCCATAGCTTTTGGTAGTCATAGCCTTGGTTTCACAACATAGGAGAGTATGGCGTCTAGCGAGGGAAATTACCACCGTGGAGGTCCTTACTTTGATGGTACTAATTTTTCTAGTTGGAAGCATAAGATGAAAATGCATACTCTTGGACATAACCCCGCCATATGGGCTATTGTGTGTATTGGTTCGCAAGGTGAATTCTTTGATGGGAGAGAACCGAACCGTGAAGCTACCACGGAAGAGTTGAAGATGGTGCAATACAATGCTCAAGCTTGTGATATCCTCTTCAACGGACTGTGCCCCGAAGAATTCAACAAAATCAGCCGTCTTGAGAATGCAAAGGAAATTTGGGATAGTTTGATTGATATGCACGAAGGTATCGACTCTGTCAAGGAATCCAAGTTGGATGTGCTTCAAAGTCAGCTTGACAAGTTCAAAATGAAGGATGGTGAAGGTGTCGCTGAAATGTACTCTAGGCTTGCTCTTATCACAAATGAGATCGCCGGCTTAGGAAGTGAAGAGATGACCGACAAATTCATCATCAAGAAGATCCTAAGAGCTTTGGACGGAAAATATGATACCGTATGCACATTGATCCAAATGATGCCCAATTACAAAGATCTCAAGCCAACGGAATTCATTGGAAGAATTGTTGCTCATGAGATGTCACTCAAGGATAAGGAGGAGCTCCATAACAAGTCAAGTGGTGCTTACAAAGCCTCATGTGAAGCTCCCACATCATCAAGTGAGAAACAGACCTTCAATGAAGAATTGAGCCTAATGGTGAAGAACTTCAACAAGTTCTACAAGAGTAGAAGCAAAGAGAGAAGTTCCAAGTCAAGGTCCTACAATGAAAAAAGATCTTCTAGTCGAGAGCGAAATTGCTACAATTGTGGAAGACCCGGACACTATTCCAATGAGTGTACGGCACCCTACAAGAGAAGAGAAGATTCTCCAAAAAGAAGAATTAGAAGAGAAGAATCACCATCAAGAGAGAGAAGGAGTAGAGATGATCGTTATAAATGAAGAACATCCCGGAGAAGCAAGGATTCGGAAAGGAAGGACAAGTCATCAAGGAGCTACACAAAACGAAGAAATCAAGCTCATGTTGGTGAATGGGTATCCGGCTCCGACTCCGACAATCACTCCGAGAGAAGCTATCACTCCGACTCCGAATATACTCAATATGAAGGTGTTGCCGGTCTAGCACTTGTGTCAACCAACTCCTACGACATATTTGATTCACCAAATGAAGGACTTGGAAGATGCTTCATGGCTAAAGGCCCAAAGGTATCACACCCCGAGTATGTTGATTTCAATAGTGATGAAGATGACTTGTTAGGTGATGATGATTTACTTGCTGACAACTCTAGTGATGAATACTATGATGAAACGTCAATTAATCATGCTAATCAAGATAAAACGAATGACAATGGTAAGGATAAGATTGAGTTCCTAACTAAAGAACTAAACACTCTTAAGTTAGCTCATGAAACTATCTTAGGAGATCATCGAGAACTTTTAAGGACTCATGAGAAATTACATTTTGAAAAGCTCAACCTTGAGCAAGAGCATAAGTTCTTAAAGGAAATAAATGATGATCTTCACAAGAAAAGTTCTTCTTACATTGCCAAGCGTTTACTCTTATCCACTTGCATGCCTCAAGTCAATTCTAGTAACAAGAACAAGAAAGATTCTTCCTCTAGTAGTAACAATAATCATGCTAAATATAATGTTGTTGCTTCTAGTAGTTCTCTTGATTCCACTAATGATTCTCTTAGCCAAGTTACACTTGAGCAAGAAAATAGCTTATTGAAGGGAATTATAGAGAAAGGTGTTTACAAGAGCCTTGCCCGGAGTAAACAATTCGAGGAAATTGTACGCAAGCAAGGAAGGCACCGGAAGAACCAAGGTGTTGGTTTTGAACGAAAGTTCAATGCCAATGGAGTTGTGTGGGAAGAAGATCAATACCCCAAGACGAAGTTTGTTCCTCAACAAAAGAAGTATGATCCTACTTCCTTCAAAGGGACACAAGCTCAAGATGATCTTCCACCACAAGACCACGAGCAAAAAGGCAAGGATAAGCTTCAAGAGGAAATTGATGCATTTGAAGAAGCACCCAAGGCCTTGGTCAAGTGGGTTCCCAAGACTACATCAAGTTCTAATTCATCAAGTACGACTACAACTCCAAGGATTCCCATCAAGATGATGTGGATCCCGAAGAAGAAGAACTAGAGAGTTCCTGAGGGTGACTCCGCCAACATACTTCACTCTTATCATTTTGGCAAGAACAAGTGCAATCAACTTCCACATCTTGCACTAGTTCAAGGAGTCACAAACCCTCTTGTTGGTAAGACAAGGGACAAGGTAACCTAATGCTTTCATAGACACCATCTTGTGTGTGCATCACTCTATGTCTATGGATATCCTTGTTTGTTCCTTGTGGGACTAACCCGTGTAGGTATTGAAAGTGCAACTCACTCCAAAGGATTGTTCCAAATGATCTACATCAACATTGAGCATCCACATCTTCAACACCTACATGAAGTCATCATCGACAAAACCCAAGGTTAGTTCATCCCTCTTAGGGGGGATCTCACATCTAGGGGGAGCTTTACTCTAAGAATTGAGCTAAAGCAACTCTAATGGTGTGAACACAACAACACTTTATGTAAAAGTGGTAACCCCACTTGTGCTTAAACGATGAGTATGACCTATGATCAAATGTTCTCATTTGACTCCTAAGTCAATATACTCATATATAGATGACCTAGTCATCGCCCATTGCTTGATAGATGCTAGAATTGGTTGTGCATGCTTTGCCACATATTTCATTTGCCATTTTATTGTGTGAGCATGTTGGTTGCGTAATTTACTCATTCGAGGACATCCACTTGTTGTTTTGATTGTTTGGTTACTTTTTCATTTGCCAAGTGGATGGACAAGAATGCCTAAGAACCTTCTCTAGCTATCTATGCTTTTCTTGTCTCAAACTCAATTCATGCTACATCACAAAGTTTGATCAAGTCAGGTTCGAACCACTCTGTGTGAGGAGCACTCGGAGTCCCCGATTTGTCATAGACTTAAACTTCCAAAACTTCTTTGTGTGTTTCGGTCTGACCGATTCATCCATTTCGGTCATACCGAGATCACTAAGTCGATCTAGGATTTCAACGGTGCAACCGATTTGAACTTTTCGGTCACACCGAGTTGCAGTAACTGCTTGCAGTTATGCATCTTGGTGCCACCGAGTTGTTCCACTCGGTCACACTGATAGAGTCAGGCTATATATATCCCCGGGCCAAAATTTGGAAAATTCTCCGAACCCCTTCGCCCGCGCTCAGCCTGCTCTGCCTCCCTGGGTCTCCGGATCGTCCTCCTCATCGCCAGCTGCCTCCCGCCACTGGTCTCCGCCTCTGTCAACGAAAATCGTCTCGGCCGTTGCCGCCGTAGCAGGTCCATCGCCGCACTTAGGGTATGGACTTGATCCTTGTGCTAATCTCACTCTGATTCCTAGCACATTGTTTTGCCATGTATCTTGCCACAATTGAGATCACTCTATCCAGTGAAATCACTCCGTAGTTTAGTTGTGGATTGAAAATTTAGGGTTAGGTTTCCGCCGAAATCATCTCGGACCAACCGAGTTGTTGAAATCGATTCCACCAATTTGGCTAAGGCCATTGCACATGTGATTCTCGGTCTGATCGAGAATTGCAAATCGGTGTGACCGAGTTCAATTCTTTGTGAAACCCTAGCAGTCTCGGTGCCACCGAACTATGACTCGGTCTGACCGAGTTCACTAGTTTAGGTTCCAAAAGTTGCTTCAGTATCACCGAGTTTTCAAATCGATAGATCCGAAATGCTTTCTGTGGAAAACTAAAACTAAGTTTTTGACTCATTCTTTTGCAAAAACCTCTGTACTTTGTGATGCTCATCTACTCTACCTCATCTATAATCTATTCACAGGGTCTGCTGTCGGTGTTTGCATCATGTCAGATCAGAGTGACAGTCAGAACAAGTCTGGGGAGCAAGTTAACATGAGTGAGGGCACTAGTCCCTCTAGCAGCTATGATGATGGAAGCAGGAGTACACCCAGCAACTTGCCTAAGGCGGCCACCAGGACCAGAAAGAAGAGAACCTCAGATTCTGAGGATGAGGACTATGTGGCTGTTGAGGAAGAGGCCACCTCAAAGAGGAAAGTTCTGAAAAAGGAATATGGCACAACTGTTGCCACTAAGTCAGGAATAAAGACAAAGGTTCCTGCCAAGAGAGTTCCTATGTCAAAGGCCAGAACATCCACTCAAGAAACTTTGGGATCTGCACCCAAAGAACAGGTTGTGGCGGAGAAGAAAAGGAAAGAAAGGGTCAAGAAGACCATGGCCAGAGTAATTGGGAAGCCCTCGATGATGTAAGATGAAGAGGAAGAGGTTGTTGCACTAGCACCTAAAGCTCAAAAGCTTATGGGAGATGCTATAAGATCAGGGGTTGCTCCATCTAAGCCCAAAGAAGCTCCCAAGGCAGCTGCTCCAAAACCCAAAACTATACCCAAGAGGAGTACAAGGAATATTCCAGCTGCAGAGAAGAACAATGCCCCAGTGCCTGAAGCTGCTATAGAAGAAGAAGATGATGAGTCACATGTCTTGAGGAAGTTGAAGCCCAAAATTCCAGATCACAATGATGCCCATCCAATAGCTGAGGACATGAAGCTCAGGAAGGATGCAGGACTCAGACAGTGGAGATTGACTGATCCCTATGAAGTCAGGAGAAGAACTGTTGTGGACTACAGGTTCCATACAAAGGAACAGCAAGACTTCTATGAGACAGTGTTGCTTGACAAGAAGCCTATAGTCTGTGATAGTTTCAAGTCTTGTGGAGTAGAGGACTTTGTTGGGCAGAAGCTCACAAAGTGGAATGATGAGCTTATTATGCAGTTCTACTCCACAGCTCATTTCTACCCAGATGGAAGGATTATCTAGATGTCTGAAGGTACTAGGTACTAGTCAACAGTTGAAGAATGGGCAAAATTGATCAATGCTCCTAAGGAGAATGAAGATGACTTGGATGTCTTTGCCAAGAAGAAGAAGGATCACAACACCATGGCACATATGTACAGAGAGATCCCAGATGCTGCTCTTGAGACACACAAATTTGGATCAGTACATTACCTTCTGTCAGGTTTGCCAACAATCAACTGGATCCTCAGGCACACTCTATTGCCAAAGTCAGGTGATCACAAGATGATCAGAGGCCATGCAATTAACCTGCTTCACATATTTGATGTGCCTCAAAAGTTCAAAGTCATGAGCCTAATTGTGGAAACTATAAAGAGAACAGTTGCAGATCAGAAGAGAAGTTGTGGGTATGCCTCACAAATCCAGGAGCTAATCAACTCCAAGATGGGCACTGGCACATATCTTTTGGACAAGGAACATATGCCCATCTACCCAGACTTTGAGGACAACACTGTGGTAATGAATGAGAATGAACCATCTTCTGTGCAAGCACAAGCAAAGAGGAGAAGGCAAGGACTGAAAAGGCTACAAAGATGCCAACCATTGATGATGCATCTCAGTATCTTCTGAAGAGCAAGCAAGATCAGCTTGGCTACTTGATTGCCTCCACTCTGAGGATTGAGAAGGGATTGGACACCCTGACTCAAAACCAGGAGAGCTTGGAGAGGATCATGGAGCAGAAGTTCTATGATTTAGATGTGAAGATCACTGAGATACAGTCAGCTATTGAGAAACTTTGGGATGCAGTGGAGGAGAAGAAGGGCAAGTCTACCACTAATGCTTTTGCTAGAGTGCCCAGAGGACAAAGATCTGCTGCAGTGCCAGTTACAGACACCAGAGCAACTTCATCTGCACCAGCTATAGCTTTAGTGCCACCAGCTCCAGCACCCACTCCACCAGTTCCATCTACATCAACTGATGCCTTCATCCTTGGAGTTTTATCTACACCACCACCTGAAGATCAAGCCTGAGAGTCAATCTAGCACTATGCATTTTTATGAACTTTTTGGTAACTTGTTACCAAAGGGGGAGAAAATGTATAGATCATAGGCTTCGAGAGAGAGTGTTGCTCTTTGTTCTCTCTTGGTGTTTGGTGGTTGAACTTTGTTATTTGCTTGTTTGAGATACTTTATGCTTTTGTGTGATACTTGGATGATCGTGTGTTTGATCATATGCTACCTTAATGCTTGTTGGATGACATTATCCTTTTATATCCCCATATGATCATTCACTTTGCTTGGTGATGAGTGTATGGATTTAATTATTATCATTTTGAGTGCTCCACCAAGATGTATGTGACATGGAAGAGTAACCCATGATCCTAACTCATTATGCATTTGCAGTCCAAAGCAAATCTTAAACTATGCACAAATTTAGGGGGAGCTCTTGCTTTTCACATACTTCTCAAAGCAACAATGTTTTTCACTCTTATTATCATTTGTCAAAGCTTTGATCTATATGTTGTCATCAATTACCAAAAAGGGGGAGATTGAAAGTGCAACTATACCTAGGTGGTTTTGGTAATTCCAACATATAGCTCATTGAGCTAATGCTATTTCAAGATTAATATCTCAGGAAAGCTCACTGATTGGCATGGCATGGATGAGAAAAGTGGACCCCTCAAAATGCTAAGGACAAAAGGATTGGCTCAAGCTCAAAGCTCAAGACTCTACATTTTCTATTTTAGTGATCCAAGATCACATTGAGTCTATAGGAAAAGCCAATACTATCAAGGAGGGATGAGGTGTTGCTTAATGAGGCTCTTGCTCAAAATGCTTAGTGATATTCTCCAAAGCCCTCAACTACTTTCTCACATCCACATATGACCTAAACCAAAAGTCAAACTCGGCCCCACCGACTCTTTCTATCCGGCGCCACCGAGTTCAAATGTCATAGCCACTACCACAAATTCTAGGCAAATCGGTCTCACCGATAGGGATCTCGGTCTCACCGAGATGGGATTGTAATCTTTCTGTTTCCCTTCGTAACGTTTCAGTCCCATCGAGATGAGCGATCGGCCCCACTGAGATTGCAATGTAAACTCTCTGTTTCCCTTTCATAACATTTCGGTCTCACCGAAATGAGCGAATCGGTCCCATCGAGTTTACCTAACCAACTCTCTGGTTAGCTTATTACCAAAATAGGTCTCACCGAGTTTGTGTAATCGGTCTCACCGAGATTACGTTATGTCCTAACCCTAACCATATCGGTCCTACCGAGTTGCATGTCGGTCCCACCGAAAATCCTAACGGTCACTAGATTTGTTGAATCGGTCCGACCGAGTTTATCAATTCGGTCCCACCGAGATTGGCAAGTTGTGTGTAACGGTTAGATTTTGTGTTGAGGCTATATATACCCCTCCACCTCCTCTTCATTCGTGGAGAGAGCCATCAGAATGAACCTACACTTCCAACTTACCTTTTCTGAGAGAGAACCACATACACTTGTGTTGAGGCCAAGATATTCCATTCTTACCATATGAATCTTGATCTCTAGCCTTCCCAAGTTGCTTTCCACTCAAATATTCTTTCCACCAAATCCATATCCTGTGAGAGAGAGTTGAGTGTTGGGGAGACTATCATTTGAAGCACAAGAGCAAGGAGTTCATCATCAACACACCGTTTGTTACTTCTTGGAGAGTGGTGTCTCCTAGATTGGCTAGGTGTCACTTGGGAGCCTCCGACAAGATTGTCGAGTTGAACCAAGGAGTTTGTAAGGGCAAGGAGATCGCCTACTTCGTGAAGATCTACCGCTAGTGAGGCAAGTCCTTCGTGGGTGACGGCCATGGTGGGATAGACAAGGTTGCTTGTTCGTGGACCCTTCGTCGGTGGAGCCCTCCGTGGACTCGCGCAGCCGTTACCCTTCATGGGTTGAAGTCTCCATCAACATGGATGTACGATAGCACCACCTATCGGAACCACGACAAAAACATCCGTGTCTCCTATTGCGTTTGAATCCTCAAAACCCTTCCCTTTACATTCTTGCAAGTTGCATGCTTTACTTTCCGCTGCTCATATACTCTTTGCATGCTTGCTTCAATTGTGTTAAGATTTCTTGACTTATCCAAAGTTGCTAAAATCTGCCAAGAACTAAAGTTGGGAAAAGGATAAGTTTTATTTGGTCAAGTAGTCTAATCACCCCCCCTCTAGACATACTTTTGATCCTACACGCCCCCCCCCCAAACCTATTCCAATTCGGCCTCCTGCCCAAAGGGGGCGCACCAGCCCCTTGTGGGCTGGTGTGCTTCCTTCTTATGGGCCATAAGGCCCATAACTTCTCCCAGGGGGTTCCGGTAACCTCCCGGTACTCCGGAAAAATGCTCGAACCACTCGGAACCATTCCGATGTCCAAATATGGGCTTCCAATATATCGATCTTTACGTATCGACCATTTCGAGACTCCTCGTCATGTCCGTGATCAAATCCAGGACTCCGAACTACCTTAGGTACATCAAAACACATAAATCATAATACCGATCGTCACCGAACATTAAGCGTGTGGACCCTACGGGTTTGAGAACTATGTAGAAATGACCGAGACACGTCTCCGGTCAATAACCAATAGCGGAACCTGGATGTTCATATTGGCTCCCACATATTCTACGAAGATCTTTATCGGTCAAACCGCATAACGATATATGTTGTTCCCTTTGTCATCGGTATGTTACTTGCCTGAGATTCGATCGTTGGTATCATCATACCTAGTTCAATCTCGTTACTGGCAAGTCTCTTTACTCGTTCCGTAATGCATCATCCCGCAACTAACTCATTAGTCACATTGCTTGCAAGGCTTATATTGATGTGCTTTACCGAGAGGGCCCAGAGATACCTCTCCGACAATCGGAGTGACAAATCCTAATCTCAATCTATGCCAACTCAACAAACACCATCGGAGACACCGGTAGAGCACCTTTATAATCACCCGGTTACGTTGTGACGTTATGTAGCACACAAAGTGTTCCTCCGGTATTCGGGAGTTGCATGATCTCATAGTCATAGGAACATGTATAAGTTATGGAGAAAGCAATAGCAACAAACTAAATGATCATCGTGCTAAGCTAACGGATGGGTCAAGTCAATCACATCATTCTCTAATGATGTGATCCCGTTAATCAAATGACAACTCATGTCTATGGTTAGGAAACATAACCATCATTGATTCAACAAGCTAGTCAAGTACAGGCATACTAGTGACATTCTGTTTGTCTATGTATTCACACATGTACTAAGTTTCCGGTTAATACAATTCTAGCATGAATAATAAACATTTATCATGATATTAGGAAATATATAATAACTTTATTATTGCCTCTGGGGCATATTTCCTTCACTAAATACTACTACTAATGCGGAGGGGCTTTGTACTACTTCCGGCTGCCTCTCCTCTGCTGAGCGCGCTCAGTAAGAGGCGTAGGAGGAGGAGCCTACCGACGAGCTGGGCAACCACAATACGGTGCCTGCCGCTGTTGCAGATTCAGCGACGCTCACCTCGAATGCCCTCTGCCGCTCCAGACGACCCCTCTCGAAGCGGTGGTTCTCCTCGTAGATCTCTTGATTCATCGCCTCTGAGGCAGCATGTGTCACGGCCACGGCGGCGGTAAGGCTCTTTGCGTGCTCGACGAGACGCTCCTCCTCCTCCTGTAGGAACTCGGTGTAGCGTGCAAGGTCACCGACGCACGTGCGTGCATCCACCTCCGCCTCCCGCCTTCGGGCGGCGGTGGCGGAGCGGGTGATGACCCAGGTGGTCGACGGTGGGCTGGCGGCCACGGCGGCCGACGACGGGGTGTCGGCCACGACCACCACCTCCCGCCTTCGGGCCGCGGTAGCAGAGCGGGTGATGGTCACAGTGGCCGGCAGTAGGGTGGAGGCCATGACGGCCACCTCCCACCTTTGGGCCGTGACGACGGAGCACGCGATGGCCCTGGCTTTCGACGGTGGTGTGGCGGCAATAGCGGCTGGCAACAGCTGTCGACGGGCACCGGCGGCGGAGCGTGTGGTGGGTGTTCCGCGCACACCCAACAGGGATGCCACGCTCACTACACTACGTCGGGGACTGCGCCGCCGCCGCGGTGTAGCCTCCCAGCTGGAGCTGTCCTCTGATGACGGTGGAGTGGTTGAGCGACGACGACGGACTAGTTCCAATTGTGATTGTGGGAGAAGAAGACGAGATAAGCTACAGGGAGGGAGGGGAAAATGCAACGCAGGACTCGCCGGCCATGAGGGTTTATATAGCAGGTCGGTAAGCATTGGGATTTGGGGGGATTTCACCGAGTCGGGTGGGAAGCTTGCGCAGGAACCTGCGAGGTTGCGCGGGAACGGGATCACCGATGATTCATTGGTGCCACCATTTGGCCAAAAGAACGCCCCCGCGCGCTGCGCAAGCTTGCGCTGTAAGCCGTCTGCGGCAGCGGGGTGACAAGACATGCAAGAGGAGGACGAAAGGCCACATACACATACGGTTAATAAAAAAACGTTTGCGATTTAATTACCTACTATACCACCGTCCTGGTTTATAAGTATGATTTAACTAATAAAATACAAATGCATGTCGCCAAAGATTATATAGTTGGATTTGTATTTGAACATA
The DNA here is from genome assembly GCF_018294505.1 of Triticum aestivum. Classification (NCBI taxonomy): domain Eukaryota; kingdom Viridiplantae; phylum Streptophyta; class Magnoliopsida; order Poales; family Poaceae; genus Triticum; species Triticum aestivum. The sequence continues at coordinate 95,002,837 of NC_057797.1, read as the reverse complement.
CTTTCCAATTATATAATTTTTAAAACATACATTAACATTTTGTTGCTTAAATTTGAGGGCAAAGTATGGCAAAAAATATAAAGGAGACTATAGACTAGACGGAGGTGGTAGCACACGGACGCTCTCTACGCAGCGACGCAACTGTCGGCCGGCTTGTAGGCGACCATTTCCTGCCTGTTCAACTGCTCTATGCGTGTGGTTGCTTGTGGTTCAGGCGGCCGCGGCACGCTCTGCTCGCGTCCCGCCACGCACGATGTACTCTCGCATCCCTCCGGGTGCTCTACCCTCATTCCTCCATGTGTGCTGCCAGTGTTTGGGGCCGGCGCACGATCACGCATGTTCGTGTGCAAGCGGTTGCGCCGGGCGTGGCGCGATGATGCAGTTACCCGCTGCAAAAACTGCCATCCGGACGCGTCGAGAATCCACGCCGCCCGGCCCCCTTTAATTCCTGCGGCCATTTACCTTCATCTCTCATATCACACGACACAATAAGCACACCCACGAGAACACATACAAAGAGGACATCCAGCGGTTCCAATGGCGCTCCCCATGGCTCCAATGGCGCTCCCAGTGACCGACGACGACAACGGCGGGCAGTTCACCATGCATCACGTAGTGGACACCCACGTGAGGGGGAAGGCCCTCTCGATGGTGTACACGAACGATCCAGTCTCGGTGGACAGCTCCATCCAAACTATGGAGCAGTTCCTTGCCGAGGACAAGTACCGAGTGGTCGGCTTCGACCTCGAGTACACCAGCGGTCGTGCTGGGCACGATCAGAAGGTTGCTGTCGCCCAGTTGTGCGTGCGACATGACGTCCTTGTCTACCACTATCACCTTGCCACAAGGCCTTGCGAGCGTTTCTCCAGGTTTATCAATAGCTCCAACTACAGTTTCGCTACGGTGGACACCACCAACGATCTAAAAGCACTCAAGGTTTCGGACTTGAAATGCCCAAATCTTTTCATCATCCAAAGCCACTACAAGGTCTGGGGCAGCGACAAAAACAAACTGAACTCCTTCGTTGACCTCGCCTCGGCCATCATCAACCCCTACTACATGAAGATGAAGAACGAGAGCAATAAGGACAGGAACGCCTAGCACAGTGGGTGGCATAAGAGACTAGATGAACAACATGTCAAGTAGGTGGCCATGGACGCATACACAAGCTACGAGATGTATAGTCGGATCGTTGACATGAGGAGCTATCTTCTTCCTGACCCAGATGAGGGATCGAGTCACATAGCAGTGGCGGGAGCGTCACAAGAAGTAGATGACTAGACGATCGTTTCTCCTACTTTAGAATGCACACAATTGTTTATTGAGGTGTGTGCGAATGATCTGTATAGTCCATTCCTGGAACATCTCATATGCTCCATGACATTCAAAACATCTTTGAAGTCCCCATTATAAGCCGTAAAGCATGGCACACTAAACTATCGAGTAGTCATCAGCTTTGCTCTGCCAGACGTTCATACACTAGTAGCAAACAGGGCTTTGGTCCAGGCCGGGTCAGCCCATTAGTCCCAGTTCAGTCTAGAACCAGGACCAATGGGGGCATTGGACCCGGTTCATGAGCCCAGGGGGCCGACCGGGCCACGTGGGCCATTGGTCCCGGTTCGTCTGGACCTTTTCGTCCCGGTTGGTGGGACGAACCAGGACCAATGGGCCCAGCTCCTGCCCCACCACCATTGGTCCCGGTTCGTGGCATGAACCGGGACCAAAGGCTCCCCTTTAGTCCCAGTTCGTGGCATGAACCGGGACTAAAGGGTTTGCCCAGAGTTTAGTCCCACCTCGCCAACCGAATGGGCGCCCACACCTGTTTATAAGCCCGTCCCTCTCTATGTTGTTGAGCTCCTCTCAAAGTGAAAATAGATGCACCTATAGAGGAAATTGGACCTAAATTCATAAATAGAAATTAATTATGAATTTATGTTTAATTTTCTCTATAAGTGCATCTATGTTCACTAACAGAGAAGTTTTTATTTTTTGTGACCTAAAAGAAAAAAGAAATCACTAAAAAACTATAAGTATTTAGTTCTAAGTAGAAATGAAAAAATAAATAGCAAAAAAGAAAAAAAATGCCTATAATATTTGTTATGACTAACTAAAATTACCAAATTGAGTAAAGTTATTCATAAACTAGTGATTCACACAAATTTTAAAAAATTCAAATTTAAACTATTCAAATTTTAAAACTAATGGCACCAACAGAAAGTTTATAATTTTTGTGACCTAAAATAAAAAAGAAATCACTACACAACAAAAAAACAAAAAAAGTGCCACCTACTATTAAATAGCAGGAAAAAGATTGACTCAAAAATCAATTTTAACTATTCTACAAAGTGTTTTCACACAAACTTAGTAAAGTAGTGATTCATAAACTAGTGATTCACACAAATTTTAAAAAATTCAAATTTAAACTATTCAAATTTTAAAGCTAATGGCACTAACAGAAAGTTTATAATTTTTGTCACCTAAAAGAAAAAAGAAATCACTAAAAAACTATAAGTATTTAGTTCTAAGTAGAAACGAAAAAATAAATAGAAAAAAAATGCCACCTACTTGGCCAGCACGGCCTGAATACGACTAGAAACCCAACCATGGGCCAGGATTCAGGCCCGCAGCAGGCCCAGTAGGCCCACAGGCATTGCAGTGTCCAATTAGGCCCATAAGCCTGCATTTCAGAGGAGTTTGAGTGGGAAGAGGCAGCGGAGCTTATAAACAGGTGCTGGTCACTCTCAACTAGCGAGGTGGGACTAAACTCCCACCACCGCGCCAGCGCAAGGCCATTGGTCCCGGTTGGTGGCACCAACCGGGACTAAAGGGGGGAATTGGTCCCGGTTCGTGACAGAAACCGGGACGAATGCCCCCTGTAGTCCCGGTTGGTGCCACTAACCGAGACCAAAGGCCGCCGCTTCCCGCCCTTTGGGCTGCCGAAAAGTGGCCTTTGGTCCCGGTTGGTGGCACCAACCGGGACTAAAGGGGGCATTCGTCTCGGTTTCTATCACGAACCGGGACCAATGCTTCGTCTATATAAGTAGCACTTGTGAAATTTTTCATTCAGTTCGTTCTTCCCCGCCCGACGACACCGCCAGGCTGCGCCTCGCCATCGCCCCTGCCTCCGACGCCGTCCCGCGCGGCCGCAGACGCCGTCGCCTCCCCGTGCCCCCCTGCCTCCTCGCCGCCGACGCCGTGCCCCTCACCATCACTGTCGCCGCACCCTGCCTCCTCATCGCCCGTCGCGCCGCGCCCCCTCACCGTCGCCGTCGCCGCGCCCCTCACCGTCGCCCCCGTGTCCTGCCGGCCTCCTCGTCGATCGCCGCCCCGGCCCGTTGCGTAATTTCCTAATTTAGATGTGTAGTTAATTTAGGTGTGTAATTTAGGATGTAGAGTTAATTGAGTTGTTGTAGTTAATTTAGATGCGTAGTTTAGATGTATAGTTAATTGAATTGTTTTAGTTAATTTAGATGTATAGTTTAGATGCAAAAGTTAGAATTTTTTACTGTTCATACATTTTTTTGGTGATATTATTGTTGCATATGCAAAAGTTTGTGTGTTCATATATATGCAAAGAATATGTCAATTTTTTCATAGAATTTTTATGAATTTTTTTTGTTGTAATTTTGTTCATAGATATTTTATGATTTTTTTCTGTTGTAATTTTGTTCATAGATTTTTTATGATTTTTTTCTGTTGTAATTTTGTTCATATAATTTTTATGATTTTTTTGTTCATAGAATTATCTTTGTCAATTTACGTATATGTTCATATTTAGAAGAAAAAGAAGGAGAGAAAAAAGGAAAATAAGAAGAGGAAGAAGGAGAAGAAGAAGAAGAATAAGAAGAAGAGGAGAGGAATAACATGAGAAATAAATAAGAAGATGAAAAAGAAGAAAAAAAAGAGGAGAAGAAGAAGGAATAGAGGAGAAGAAGAAGAGAATTCTTCTTCTTCTCCTCTTTTTTTATTCTTCTTCCTCTTCTATTCCTTTCTTCTTCTCCTCTTTTTTTCTTCTTCTTCCTCTTCTTATTTTTGTTATCGGGTATGTCGTTGTCGATATACCCCTCCTCCCCGATAACTTTTAGTAATTATTACTACTTAGAAAGTGTTTAATGGAATTAGTTAGAACTAGGTAAACTTGTTTATTTTTAGTAAGTACTACATTATTCTATTTATAGTAAGTGCTTAGTAGTTGAACTAGTTGATTTAATAAAACTGGTTTATTTTACTATAGAAGTAGTTTATTTTTAGCAAGAAAATTAATAGAACTAGTTTATTTTTTAGTTAAAGCAATTATTCCCGCATCGATGTGGACGATGCCTATCCCGCATCCTCGTCATCGAGTCAGCGGAGGACGACACCTGCTTGACCAGATGGGCCATGTCCGGGACTGGGCTCCACCGGGGTGGTACTGGGAGGCGCTACCTTCCGGGGGGCGTAGCTTGGTGAGGAGCCAGCCCGTCGTTGACCCGATCCTTGTTTGGTGGTGGTCGCGTGGGCCAGTGACGGTGCCGAGGCTTTCGGACACCGCGGAGGTGGTACGTCACCGTGTCAGCGAGGAGGACCAGCACGTCCGTCGCTACATGGTTGCGTTGGAGGGCAGGTTCAAGAATACCTGGCAGGTTCTTCAGGGATCTCACTGGAGCTATGATCCTGTGATGGTTCCTTCCCTTTGGGTGTCCACGTCCCGCGCCGATACCCGTCGGGCGCTACGGTTCTAGCTGTACTGGCGATATGTATGATAGTATTCGACGTGTATTAGTGATAATATTCGATGTACGGACACATGGAGATGATGTAGTTTTTCTTATAATTAAATGCATCCTAATTTGAATACTACTTTATTTTGCGATTTGATTTTTCTTATTGAATGCTCAAATTGGAGAGCACTATGCAAGGCATATGCATATGATTAGTTGAATAATAATGATCTAATTTAGTCTTTGAATTATGAACGTATAAGAAATGTCATCATCGGACGACGGAAGTCTCCCAGGGGAGTGCGACTGGTGCCACGACGATCGAGGTCAGTGCGACAGGCCTCACCTGGATGATGGTCGGCGCTTCAGCATTAAGCTCGAGGAGACCTTCGAAGTTGAAACGGTACGCAACGACGACAAGTGTTTTTTTTCATAATTAAGCATGACTTCAACTATTTCAACGTGTAATTTTCATCTTTTACAATTTGAGTATAGTTTATCCCATGCCATGCAAGACGCTATGTCTTGGAGAGGATGGATTTTGAAGACCATGAAAATTTTGAAACAAAGAAAATTCACCTAAGGACCCATCATGATGTGGATTTTGAAGTAAAGTTGTATAATGCTGAGAGCGTAACCCATTTTGGTTGCAAAAATTGGGAAGCATTTTGCAAATTGTATGGTTTTGATGAGGGTATGCTTGTCACCATGGATCTTGGTGATCCTGAAATCGAGCAAGACAATATGGACATTTGGGTCCTTGTTGATACGCCTCCAGTTCTACCGCTATGTGAGTTTCTCAAACATAGTTAATTATTAACTAATTTATATTGTTCATTTCAAAATAGTTGACAACTTATTTCCATTGACAGCTTATTTTGAAATATCAAAGAATGTGCAGAAGATGGTAGATAGAACTTACTACACCGATGGCTCTGAGTTAACTTATAAGGAGAAAACTCATCTGGATGGATTTTGTAATGATCTTGAGAACTACAATATCTACAATCGAACTCCTCAACATTATGGTCAATACGTGCCACTAGTGCACGTGTTGAACTACGGTAACTACTATGGAGATACCGTGGTAAGATTTTTTACTATTACGACATCCGTGCATCTTTTTGCATACTTCTAAAACTAGTACATCATTGCTAACTACGAAGTTATTACTATGTTTTTCAACAGAGAATCCCATAGGATTGTGTGCCTCATTTGATGTATCAGAATGGCGGCAGCCTTCATGTTTTGAACATATATCCAGGTCATCCTACGAATCTCAACTGTCCATACGAGATTTCTAAAAGAAGTGGAGACATGAAAATCAAAGGATGGAAAAAATGTATGGACAGTCGTAAGGAGCTTCTTGGAAGCAAAAGGAAGCGAGGCGCAAGAATTGGAGACAGGATGATCTCCATTCTTCATAATGGAGAGTCAGGGTCTATATTGTTTTATGCTATTTTACCTTAAGTGTGTTTAGGTCCTACCTGATACTGATGATCATGTGCTAAGAACAATTATGTAGGGTTGGGTTCGATGACTATGAGGATGATGATCGTATGACTTATTATTAATAACGAGTAGAAGTTGTATGATGATGCTTGATTAGTAGGACTTGTTATTATATATGATGATGTATGATGCGAGCATGCATGAGTTATTATATATCTGCGGGTGAAATGAACATAGCAGTAGCTAGCGTTGGTAAACCAAGGATGAAGATATAAGAGAGGACACTTCTCTCTATTAGCTAGCTAATAACAACCTAAAAATAACCCCCTAAACCCCTAAAACAGCCACTTTTTTAAAAAAAAGAAAAAGAAAAACCTCACCTCCAGCCAGCTGCTGACGCGTGGAAGCCTTTTGGTCCCGGTTTATGTCATCAACCGGGACCAAAAGCCCCCCTGCCTGGGATGCCGGCAGCGGCCACGTGGATGCCCATCTGTCCCGGTTCTGGTTTGAACCGGGACTAAAGGGGGGAGGTATTAGTACCGACCCTTTAGTCCCGGTTCCAGAACCGGGACAAAAGGCCCTTACGAACCGGGACTACAGGCCCTTTTTCTACCAGCGGGTCTTGCACCTAGCGGTGCTTCCAGGCGTAATTCTTTTATGCAACAATGAGGATAATCCTCAAGTTACGGACACAGTCTATGTAGTTGCTACCATCATCTTTCAACTTAGCTTTCTCTAGAAACGCAATAAAATTCAAGAAAATGGTAGCACGGGCCATTGATCTACAACAACATAGATATGCAAAAACTATCAGGTACTAAGTTCATGATAAATTAAAGTTCAATTAATAATATTACTAAAGATCTCCCACTTAGATAGACATCCCTCTAGTCATCTAAATGATCACGTGATCCATATCAACTAAACCATGTCCGATCATCACGTGAGATGGAGTAGTTTTCAATGGTGAACATCACTATGTTGATCATATCTACTATATGATTCACGTTTGGCCTTTCGGTCTCAGTGTTCCGAGGCCATATCTGCATATTCTAGGCTCATTAAGTTTAACCCGAGTATTTTGTACGTGCAAAAATGGCTTGCACCCGTTGTATGTGAACGTAGAGCTTATCACACCCGCTCATCACGTGGTGTCTCGGCACGACAAACTGTAGCAATGGTGCATACTCAGGGAGAACACTTGTACCTTGAAATTTAGTGAGGGATCATCTTATAATGCTACCGCCGTACTAAGCAAAATAAGATGCATAAAGGATAAACATCACATGCAATCAAAATATGTGACATGATATGGTCATCATCATCTTGTGCCTTTGATCTCCATCTCCAAAGCACCGCCATGATCTCCATTGTCACCGGCTTGACACCTTGATCTCCATCGTAGCGTCGTTGTCGTGTCGTCAACTATTGCTTCTACGACTATCGCTACCGCTTAGTGATAAAGTAAAGCAATTACATGGCGATTGTATTTCATACAATAAAACGACAACCATAAGGCTCCTGCCAGTTGCCGGTAACTTTTACAAAACATGATCATCTCATACAACAATTTATATCTCATCACTCCTTGACCATATCACATCACAACATGCCCTGCAAAAACAAGTTAGACGTCCTCTACTTTGTTTTTGCAAGTTCTACGTGGCTGCTACGAGCTTCTAGTAGGAAATGTTCTTACCTACACATCAAAACCACAACGATTTTTCATCAAGTGTGCTATTTTAACCTTCAACAAGGACCGGCCATAGTCAAACTCGATTCAACTAAAGTTGGAGAAACAGACACCCGCTAGCCACCTGTGTGCGAAGCACGTCGGTAGAACCAGTCTCACGAACACGGTCATGCAATGTCGGTCCGGGCCGCTTCATCCAACAATACCGCCGAATCAAAGTAAGACGTTGGTGGTAAGTAGTATGACTATTGTCGCCCAAAACTCTTTGTTTTCTACTCGTGCATATCATCTACGCATAGACCTGGCTCAGATGCCACTGTCGGGGAATGTAGCATGCAATTTTAAAAAAATTCCTACGATCATGCAAGATCTATCTAGGAGATGCATACACTACAAAAAAAATACACTTCCGTGATGATACATGTTTGTCACAATAGGTCGCTTTTTTGTCATGCATGTACATCCATGACAAATTTATGACAGAATCAAGATAGTCATACCTGTGCTATCGTAGAAGTGTTCCATGACATTACCAAAATTATCATCACGGAAGTGTCCACTTCCATGACAATAAATCGTGTGTCACAGAAGTGCTTTCGTCAAGGGTGACCGACACGTGGCATCCACCATAACGGAACACCGTTAAGCTATCGGGTCGGGTTTTGGATCCGATAACCCGTTAACAGCCCCGACCAATGGGGATTTTCCACGTGTAAAATCATCATTGGCTAGAGGAAACACGTGCTGGCTCATCGTTGGGACAGATGTCATCCACTCACTGGACAGAAGGCGCCTATGATACGTCGACACGTGGCACGACCCAATAGTGGCCCATTCCTGTGAAAAGGCCAGCCCATTTGACTTGGTCAAAAGCTAGCGGGTCGGCCCATGGAAAGCCTGTTAACGGCATGTTCGCATATAGCCCATTTACAGCCCGCTAACCCAAGGCCCGTTACGCCCTATCCGAATTAGGCCAAGTAGCGTCATCTGGGCCGTCCAATATGATTCCAGCCTGTTTTCACTTCTGGCCCATGTATAGCCCATGACGTCTTTCGGCCCATATGAGGCCCTTTGTAACTCTTGGCCCAATAGCGGCCCATGCTGAAACTGGCCCGTAATGAACAGTGTATCACTTTACACCCATTAACGGCCCGTGGTGAAACTGGCCCGTAATGAACAGTGTACCACTTTATACCCATTAACGGCCCGTTATTCCGTTGGGCCATCTCCAGCCCATGTTATATTTTGGCCTTCTCAGAGCCCATTTATTCTTGGGCTCATTTCCAGCATTCGTTTACTTACGGCCCGTTACTGTCATTTTCTGCTTGTGGGCCAAATTCAGCCCGTGGTTACAGTCGGCCCGTTTGTGGTCTGTTAATACGTTGGGCCGTTTTCATAGCGTCATCAAATACGGCCTATTAACGATGGCCCGTTATGGTCGGCCCATGAACGGACGATTCCAACTCTAGCCCGTTTACGGCCAGAATGCGGTCTGTTTGGCCCATGTTTGGCCAATCGATCATATAGCCCGTATAAGGCCCATTAATGATATGGCCCGTAGAAGGCCCATTGATGATACGGCCCATAGAAGGCCCATTGTTTCTACGGCCCGTAGAAGGCCCACTGTTTCTACGGCCCGTAGAAGGCCCACTATTTCTACGGCCCGTAGGAGGCCCAGTGTCACTACAGTAAATATTAGCCCATGGTTATTGTGGCCTAGTTTTAAAAAATAGGTTATTGCAGCCACTAGCAAACCGCAGAAAAAGAACTGCACTGACTACAAGCAAACAAATAAACAAGACAACAAGGAAATAAATAAGCAATCAACTTACACTAGGCTATCACGGCTATTACACGTATTACATCCACTTGGCATCAAAGTTCGCCACCAGTGCAAATATAGGGAAGACAGCATCATATAAACGCCGCAGCAAAACAAGTCCAGAACTAAAACCACTTCAGAAGAGCTCAAGAAACAATATCCTGGGTACCCATAATGCTGGCAAGATGCTTAGCAAGCTTATTAAGTTTCTCTTGTTTGGCGCTTAAGTCCTCCAGCGCTTGCTGTTGCACCAGAAAGTATGCATCTGAATTCTGCAGGGACTTCCTCAGTCCTTCGGCTTCCTATCGCATAACATCTGATCGATGTCTTTGAACTTGAAGTTGAGACTCAAGGACTCAAGAAGCCGAACTGATTCAGGCAATGAGTTCGAAGAGCTGGTGCCAGCAGTGGTAGCCAGTAACTCGAACACTGCATCAAGACAAGACTTTGGGGTTGTCTCAGTGTCTTCAATATAGTTTTTATCAGCTTTCTTGGAGACCAACAGGGATGTCTCACTATCTTGAACCTTATCTGCATTACTTCCTTTACCATTGCATAACAGGGTACTCTTCTCCAATATTTTATCCGCGTTCTAAAAGAGAAACAAACAAACATATCTCAGGTTTACAATGTAGTATATGAAACTCATTTTGGTAAACCAGTTCAGTAGTAAGGTGGACAAGATAACAGCATGAAACAAACATATATCTATGTAGTATGGTCACTGTATGGTATATATCATTCTAGTTTATTTTGCCAAATCAAGATAGATACAGTTCAAATCATATCTATTTAAGACAAAGCAGCATAGACAAAATATAAGTGTGGGAAACTACACAGCAATAACAACACTTGTAATGTGCATGGCATGAGAACATAACTGTTTATTCAGTTGAAACTGAAATCAACATAGAGCAAGTTACAACAGCAAACAGCCAAACACGTTGAAGAAACAGGTTTAAAACATACCGGTTGCGCCATTGGAGTTTCAATTGCATCCTTCAAATTTGAAATTAGTTGGTATCAGTAAATACAGTGATGCAAGAGCAAAGTAGTATGAACCATAGCTACGGAACCTAACCTGAGAACAATTCTTCTGTTGCTTTAAGCGTTGACTTCGGGTTCGGAGTGGTGGTCCTCGTGATTTGGGCACTGCAGTTGCCTTACTAACTGCTCGTGTTTGGGTGCTCTGTGGTGGAGACGGTGTTGTGTCAACGGGAACTAGGTGTCTATCTGCTGGGGTTGGGGTTAGAAGGGGTGTAGCTGGTTCTCTGTCCAACTGGGTAGGGGTACAATCTGCATGAGTGTGGGTTATGTGTGGTGGGGCTGGTTCTTGGGCAAGTACAACCGTGGTTCTATCTGCATCAACAGGTAGCAAGATCTTTTCTGAAGATCGTGTTTTTACTCCCACAGATACTGCCATCACGCCCTCCAATTGAAATGGCTGATAAACAAGAAAAGTAATTGAATGTACAGAAATTGTAAGATAGACAGGTGCAATGGATAGTAGGGAAGAAAACAGGGCATGAAATAATTCACATTTATGTTGTCTAAGCAAACAGAATAGCAGGACATAATTTCACATATATGATGGCTAATTAAACACGATAGCATGACACAATTTCACATGTATGATGGCTAACTAAACAGGATAGAATGACATACTTCAAAATATGATGACTATGTAAACAGGATGACATGATATAACTATACGATGTGTCTATTAAAGTGGTTGGCATGCCATAAATCACAAACATGCCGTCGATGGAAACATGATGGCATGATATAATTCACAGATAGAATGACATAATTTAAATATGTTGACTATGTAAACAGGATGAGATGATATAACTATATTATGTCTTTAGAAAATGGGTTGGCATGCCATAATTCAGATACATGCTGTCTATGTAAACATCATGGCATGACATAATTCAAATATATGATTTATATACTAAGGAAGTGAGCAGAGGGCAATCGCATATATGATGTGTCAACTAAGGAGATGGCATTCAATATTGTGTATATGATGTAAAAACTAAGCATTGCAATACAACATATGCATTATATGAGTAATATAACCCTGCCAAGTTTGAGCATACACCTCAGGGGGATAATAGGACTGGTCATCTGCCTCTAAATCCTCCTATGAAGAGCTATCTATAACCAGCAAGATATCTGCTTCAGCAGGTAGCATTGTCTGCTCTAAATACCTTGTTTTCACTCCAGATTTCTCCATCACCAATTCAAATGGCTGATGCACAGGAAGAGCAGTTGAATATACAAACATTGTCGACAAAAGCAATGGGAAATACAAAAAAGGACGGCATGATATAATTCACATATATGACGCTTGCCTAAACAGCATGGTATTGCATAATTCACATACATAATGCCTTGCAACAAGATAACATTGCATAATTCACATATATAATGTCTTGCAACAAGATGGCATTGCATAATTCACATATATGGTAATTAGACACTAAACAGGTGGCATTCACACAAAGCATATCTAAACTAAGCAAATGACATAGCAATGCAAGATATCATACGCACGATATAAGCAACATAACCCTGCCAAGTTAGGGCATGCACCTCGGGGGGGGATATGACTGGTCATCTGTCTCTGAATCCTCCTCTGAGGAGCTATCGGTAACCAGCAAGACATGTGCTTCATCAGATAGCATTGTCTGCTCTGAAGACCTTGTTTCCACTCCGGATTTTTCCATGACCGTGCCAAATGGCTGATGCACAGGAAGAGTAATTGAATGTACTAAAATTGTTGACAAATTTAACACGTAATAAAAAATGATGGCATGATATAATTCACATATAAGATGACTGGCTAACTAGGGTGGCATTGCAAAATTCACATATATGATGCCTGGCTAGACAAGATGGCATTGCATGATTCACATATACGATAAAGAAACTAAACAGATGGCATTGACACAAAGCATGTCTAAACTAAGCAGATGACACCTTTAATGTATACAGTAAGCAATGCAAGGCACCATATGCATGATATTGCCAACATCAGCATGCCAAGTTAGAGCGAACACCTCATGGGGTAAATAGGAGTGGTCTTCTCCTTCTGAATCCCCCTCATAACAGTTATCTTCCTCTTGATTACGATCCGAAATGAGTGGAGGGGGGCTGCCTTTGCGCCCACCATGGAATGACGTTTGCATGAAATTTTATTGCCACGCAAGGCTCGTCTCTTTTGCTCTACATGATCAGTTCCATTGTGTACAATAACTGGCATGCATAGGAATAAAACATAGTGAGATTATGTAAGGAGTGCATGCACAAATCCAGAGTGATGGTAGCAAATTGTGGATAGACCCAAAACCAATGATAGCAGGCAGATAATAGCTTTAGTTAAAAAATACAAATAATGGCTCCTTTAATGTTTGTTTGCACCCAACATGAAACTCATAGTAGACACCGGAGATTAACCAGATAGTAGACAGATAGTACTGATTGCTGCCCCAATATGTACCCCACAACCATTTAAAAACTCAAGTTTCAACATTAGTTTGGACCTGACTCGGAGTCTAATAGGTGAACACGACGATAATGTAGCATGTCATCATATTAAGCGACGCATAACGTAAGCAGACACGGAAGAGTGTGACCTCTCTTGCGGACCCGTGTAGTCCTCAAGGTCATCTGCTCAGTTGATGATGGTAATGCAGTTGCCGTGGCTGTCGGCGACGGGGAAGAAGATCTGAGGCGGTGAAAGACAGTCTGGAGAGTGGATCCCTGTTGTGGTGAACCCTTCCATCGTTGGAGCAGCTGAGCTGGGGTGGAACACAGCGCCGCAGGAGCAGGACAAACCACACAAGGTTTTCTTTGACACATATCTGTAACAAAAGTAATTGAGTAAGGGCTTGTTTGAATTTGAGGATTCTAATAATGCAGGGATAGGAAATAGACAGGAATAGGATAGGAATGCACGTGCAAAATAGATAATTTAAAAACACAGGATTTCTGCCAATCTGGGTGTTTGATTCACAACAATTGGAAGATCACAAGATGAAAAAAAGCATGGTGAGATTAAGTTAAACCACAAGAAAATGTACGGTTATAATGCTATTATGCTACTATCTCTTAGTATTCTGCTTGATGAATAGGAATATGAAAAGGAGGAGAAGTGGAAATTAGAATTCCTACGGTTTTTCTTTCAAGGAGACACTAAAGGAACAAATCCTACAGTTTTCCTTTGCTCCATTCCTTTTCACCAAATTCATGAAAAGTAGTACCATAGGAAACTTTCCAATTCCGATGTTTTTCATTCACTTTTCCTTTCAAGCACTGGCAATTCTAGTAGGCAGGCTTGAGCAAGGAAAATCCTACACTAAAAAATGTTTTTGTGCTACTTCTATTACTTTGGACCCAGGCCACTACCATACTAGCTCAACTCCCAGGCCCATCGATAAATGCACAGCTCAAACGCGCAGAGATAAATAATGATGGCGTTCAAGAGAGTCCATCATGGATAGCTAAGTTGCCTGGTACCTCACTGCTTGTCATATAGTAGGATAAAATAATCGTATTTCTCGTTACTACGAGTGCTCAGTGGACAATATATATAACATGTAGAGTAAAAAAGAGATGCAACAAGTGTAAAACCTCTTTGGCGAAGCCATGTCGATCTCAGCGTGATTGGGTTGGCCGGTGAGGATGCTCCGGCTGACTTGGCTGTCGGAGGAGGGGAAGAAGATCTTAGGCGTCTGGAGATGGAGCCCGAGGTACTGCTCCGCTGTGATGGAGGGTTTCGTCGTTGGAGCAGCTCCGGTGAGTTGTACGACGCCGAGACTGAAGCAGGACAAGAGAGACAACGAACAACGTTAACCTGAGTGGAATTCTAATAGCATCTCCAATACATGACGTAAAATACATAAACACAAAGTGCTAGATGTAAAACACATCAGACGCTCATCTCTGAACTTAACTGTCGAAACTGAATTTAACTGTCGAAACTGAACTTAACTGTCGAAATTGAACTCAACAGTCAAAACTGAATTTTGCTGTCGAAACTGAACGCACTAGCAAGGTGAGGCTACATGTCAGTCGACTGACTTTTTCATCTCTGGTCAGTCAATTTTACAGCCATTGGATACGAAATCAAGGGCCTGTGGTTCATCTTCAACCTCCACCCCCCTGAGCCGGCCAAACAGCAGCCCCCCGCCGCCCGCCGCCGGCGGTGCGCCGCCCCGCCCGCCCCAAAAACACTCCCCAT
>NC_057797.1:94977188-94987561 GCF_018294505.1 Triticum aestivum | reverse complement strand
ATAGTGGGGTACCTCTCCGGCGAGCCCCCCTCCTTGTTGCGGCTAGTTCTTCCTTCACCCCGGCGGCATCGGAGTGAAGTGTAGCTAAATCGGAGCAGCATCGCAAGCAAGAGCAAGAGCGAGAGCAGCAGCGCGAGCAAGAGCAATAGCAAGAGCAGACCAGGCAGGGGACCGAGAGCAAGAGCAGAGCAGCAGCGCGAGCGAGAGCTAAAGCAGCAGCAGGTCCTACTGATGTGGATGTTGCCGCCGAGGGAGCGACGCCGTGGAGGAAGTGGCCGGCGACGCTGCCGTGGATGGAGCCGCGCCGTGTCGGCTCGGGACCGAGTGCCGGCAGCACCGTGAGATCGAATCAAGAAGAAAATGCGGCGATTAGTGTACAACCTCTTTGGTGGCGCCGATTAGGCCGCAGCTTCATCCGAGGAAACGGTGATGATGATGCTCTTCCGGTGGTGCAGGTGAAGACGGCGGTGTGGGAATGGAGGTGGCACGAAAGACGAGGGGAACGTCGGGGTAGCTTCTTGGAGGTGGAGGACGGGGAGGCGGAACCGGCGGGACGATGAGATCGACGAGGATCCTCATCCGGTACGGTGGATGAGGGACGTCGAGGTGTTGCTGTGGACGATGTCATCGGGTAAGAGGCTTCGGCTGGGTGGCGGACGGAGCAGGGTGTGGGGTTTCGTCACGGGTTTTCGCGGCCTCGGTGTACGAATGTGTGGGCGGATGGGATGGCAGTGGGGAACCATGGCTTAGAGACGCGCTTGTCCAAAATGTGGGGTAAGTTACGAAAGTACCCCCACCGATTTGATGCGGTTCTTTCGGTTCAGGGGTACCACGGGCATTTCGCGTGTCGGGATTTCACAGGAGGTGGGAGTTTTCGCGCGCGTTGTAATTTCGGAATAGCAAGGCGCGGGTTGAGATGGAGGGAGTTGTCGAAGCACAACGAGACAAAGATATATCTTAAATATTTCGAGCTAACAAGGCGCGGGTTGAAGAGGCGGGAGTTTCCCAGCACGATAGACAGAGACGCTAGCTTGAATTTTCGGCATAACAAGGCGCGGCTTGAAATTTCGGAAGAACAAGCTTAACGTGTACCAAAAAAAAACAATTTGCACCTCAACACGCACAACACACACCCAAACACCATTTAGACTAGAGTAAGGTACACGTGCATTGCACGCATGAGATTTGGCAACCAAATTATGAATAAATACCACATTATAGCATGCAAGATTTGAGTCATATATGCATGATGTAGATATTCATTTAATTCTTATAGTTCATTTCATTCAAAATCATCTAGTTTTTATAAGAAAGCTAATCTATTTTAAGATTCATGGAATTGTGCGTCATAAGACATAAAGTAAAAACAAATAATGGCAAATCATGTAGAAAAACATTTGGGCAATTCTGATACGAAAGATTCTAGAACAAATATGAAGTTCTTGTGTTTTGATGTTTGTGCATTATGCTTAAGTTCAACCATGGAGTCTTCTAGATTATACATGTGGCGAAATCT
The DNA here is from genome assembly GCF_018294505.1 of Triticum aestivum. Classification (NCBI taxonomy): domain Eukaryota; kingdom Viridiplantae; phylum Streptophyta; class Magnoliopsida; order Poales; family Poaceae; genus Triticum; species Triticum aestivum. The sequence goes on along the minus strand of NC_057797.1, from coordinate 94,986,045 downwards.
GGTGGAATCTAGATGATATCCAACGGCCAGTAGTGCTCAAATTTGCCATCTTTGAACCATCGGATTCGCCTCATCCAACGACCATCTTTCAAAGTTAAAGTTACCCACACACAATATAAAAAATATATAAAATATAATATATATATATATATAGGGGTATAGATATAGACATGTGATGCAAAAGCCGCCCATCATCTCCAATTAGAATAGTGTGTCCATGCACGGATGCGACGTGGCCAAATGATGTCTGCCATCGGTATCTCAAATTCAAATCAGTCTGACCTTGTTCAATGTGTATACATTACAACATGCTCGTTTCCAAACCACACCGTGCAGATCTCTGTTATATTCATGCATGCATGGGTTTCAAACATCAGGATCTCTTATTCAAATATTTGAATTCAACTTTACATTGATTGTGACCTCACATATTCAGCTATTCTTTTACACCCACACGGTAGTCTTCTCTTTATAATTGTACCACTAACCTTCTCTCATGCATGCATGCACACACACTACCAGTCGGCATTATCCATCGCACGCATGCAATCTTTTTCTTCAGGTCGGTCTCCCATGAATGCACACACCAACACACATCCTCCTCTCCATCATATCGGGCATTCTTTATCTCTCACGCGTGCATGCGCAATGATCGATGTTCCTCTATATATGTGTGTATATAGCTAGGTCTTTCATAGTTTTCCACACAAACCGATCAATCGATATATCCAGTGAGGTCTCACCCTCTTTCCCACGTCCACATCGATCAATCTATACCTCTCTATATAGGATTAACATATATAGCTAATACACCCACATTAATTATGTATCCAACGCCCCCCTCTCATCATCCATGCCTTCCGCTTCATCTCTCAGACGCGTGCACAATGGCGAAGACAGGGGGCAGTAAGGGCCCTGCCCCCCCTAACATCACTATATATCAAGGCTAATATGAATGTGATCATTAGACAATTGCTGCTAAAAATGGTTTAAGTTCATGAATTGACCTTCCTCGTAAAGGATTAGCAATGCTTGGCCCCCTAGCTCATTTATTTTTCATGGCTCCGCCACTGCGAGCATCAGCGCATGTGTTCGCCCTCTCTCTCTAAATATCGATCTCGCACTTGTGCATTCCTTCATAGTCTCCCTCCAGTCGGCCCCTCGCACCATCTTCTAGCCCCCACCAGATTTTGCCACATGTACAATCTAGCAAACTCCATGGTTGAACTTAAGCATAATGCATAAACCTCAAAACAACAGTGGTTCTCTTTTGTTCTAGACTCTTCCGTATCATAACTGCCCAAACTTTTTTCTAGTTGAATTGCCATTATTTGTTGTTACTTTATGCTTTACAATGCACAATTCCATGAATCACAAAATAGATTAAGGGCTTCTTTGATTCAAAGGATTCTCAAAGGAATTTTGGAGGATTCTAATCATTAGGAATCTTTCCTATCTTGGTTGTTTGATTCGTAGGATTGTAAACCATAGGAATTTTTCCATATGATTCATTTGCACTAGATTTCATAGGAAACATCCCATCCACTCAAACCTCTTTGAAAAAATTCTGTGTTTTTTCTATGCACAATCAAACACTCGTACAATCCTGTAGGATTCAAGACGACATTCCACTATAATCCCATGTTTTCCTATTCCCGCGTTCTTAGATTTTTTATAAAAACTAATTGATTTTGAATGAGATGAACTATAAGAATTAAACGAAGGGCTACATCAGGCATATATGACTTAGAGCTTACATGCTATAGTGTGGTATTTATTCATAATTTGGTTGCAAAATCTGATGCGTGCAATGCACGTGTACCTTACTAGTACTTCGAGTATGTGCAAAACACGTAAATTAGAATACCAATGGCATGCTACATAGTGTCTCTCTTACAGTTCATGAAGCCACGTGGCACATGGGTAGGCGTTGTCGCGACCTCCTTGCGTGGATTGATCACAGTGACGTGCTGCTGGTTTCAGAAGAATGTACTCGTCCTCCCTGAGCCATACTGGCGGTACATGCACGAAGCGAAGATGTGCACGCACGCCATGCACGCACTCATTCCTCGCACGCACACGCGGGTACACGGGCGGACGCAATTTTGTACCAAGATCCACCCCATGTGATAATTTGACGCGTGTAAAGTCGTTCACTTCATTGATGGTCAATTAATACAGTGCAGGCAAATTGAGTGGACGTGAGGGCGGAAGGAAGACATTATTACTCAACTGCGCGCATGTGAGTAGTTAAATCGTGGGTTGCTAGTAGTACTTCCATTGGTCTCCTTCGTATTTTGTGCCAATTTTTGGCAGTAACATAATATTTACGCATTTGAGCAGTGTAGTAGTACTTGAAATTTATGTTCCGTAAACTCATCAGGAGCCGTTTCGGGCCTCGAAACCAAAACCATCAATTAATCTTTACCTTGTTCCCATCATATTCGAAAGCCTGCTCACACCTACTAGTAATACATACCAAACCTGAACATATTCCCACTATGCAGGTATTAGTACTAGTGCTAGTACTTCGAAAATGCCTTTTGGAGCTCGGCCTCCATGGAGGCCGGTTTTTTAAAAACACAAAATTCATGGAAATTCATATTTTTACAATTCAAAAAAATCTGAAAAAAATTATAGATATACATGGAGGCATAACACACATGTGTGTAAATTTTTAGAACGAAATACGTTGAAATGAAGGCCGTGCAAAAAAGACAAATCTGAGGCTTTTTAACACATGTTACTATTTATTCTCAAAGTCCCGAAATTTGTCTTTTTTGTATAGGTCGCATTTCAAAGTATTTCATCTTGAATTTTTACACACACATAGATTTCATCCGTGTATAGTTGCATATTTATTTTCAGAATTTTTTGAAGTCAAAAAGTTTGAATTTTGAATTTTTCAAAAATAAAGGGCTCCATGGAGCTCGGTCACCAAAACGCCCTACTCCTAGTACTTAGGTTATAAAAGGGGGAACTACCTAATCAAAAATCACTCTACCTTTCCTCCTCATAAGTGCTTCTTCTTCGTCCGTCGTTGCCATGGCCAGTGAGCAGAGCTCTAGGTCGAGAACTACTCGTAACAAGGGAGCGGCAACCAAGACTGTGGAAAAAAAGAGAGGGCTCGCCGCCATGCAGAGACCTCGAAAGATCTCTCACGGGCAGGCGATGGCTCCCAGGAGTGCCCTAGCCGCAGAGGCGAACATGCTGAGCCGGCGAAGCTGGAGTCGTTATCCCTCGATGGCATGCCCGATCAGCTCAATAAGCAGAAGGAGTTCATCCAAGGCTTGATGGAGTTGCTGAAGGAGAGCCTCGACGACATGCCCGCTGAGTTCAATCAGCAGGGGGAGTTGACCGCCGGCTTGGTGATGCTGCTGAAGAAGAGCATTGCCTTGGAGAAGAAGGCGACTGGTGAAATCCTGCGACTTCGGGAGGACAATGCGAAGCTCTGCCACGAGATCGACCTGTTGAAGGAGAAGAACACCATCTGGAAGAAGCTGCATGAGAATAGTAGTTCCTCGATGAAGATGCTGCGGGCCCTCGCCATGGGACAGAAGGAAGAGTTGGTGAAGCTCCGCATCGAGCACCCGGCTGCTATCAAGGTACGTAATATGGCCGTGGAATAGATGATGAAGGCTCGCGTCGAGAAATGCCGCGTCATGGACACAATGATGAAGATGGCGGAGGAGACGCACAAGGAGATGGAGGTCGTGGAGGCGATGAAGAAGCAGTTACGACTCCACGGCGAATTAGATCATTTCAGGTGATAATCTTCCTTCTTCTTTTGCTCCTGTGTTTCATCTTTTGCTTCGGGTGTTTCGCCGCACGTGTCACGTTCTCTGCGAGGCATGAATAGAACAATGTTTTTTTGAGGGAATGAATAGAACAATGCTAACAATGAGATGACTAGCAAATTAGATCATTTTTATCACCATATGGCACTCGACTGCCGTGTTTCGTGCTCCTCCGTCGCAATACTACTCCAGTGGAAAACTTGAGTATACCGCATGGTTCTTTGCTCCTCCTCGATCAGGTTGTCGGCGCATTTATACGAGCAGTCAAATCACAAGGCCCCACGTTCCAGCAGTAATGAGCCGTCAAATCACAAAGGCCCTCGCCTCTCGTGAAACCGACCAAGCTAGACTGCCCCGCCCTCTAGCCTTTTAAAAAATGTATACTTTTGTACAGCAGTAGTATCGATGGACTGCGCCATGGAGCAAAACTTGAAATTAAAAAAAGGTGGTACATATAGAGAGCGCTCGTCGCCAAATTATGAATATAGTACTATTAGAAAGGCTAGTCACAATAATGGTGTCCAGCACAACCCACCCCTCAAATAAAACTAAGAGGGTGCTTGGATACGTTTTAGTCCCATGACTAAAAGTAGTGGGACTAAAACATGCTAGCCTCACCCATGCTTGGATCCAAATACTAAAAAGGCTAAAATCAAGTTAATGAGCATTTATTATCCTCCAAACCCTCCAATCCAGAACTCGCCTATGTTAAAGGAGAGGAGTTAAATGAGTAGAGAGAGGACTAATCCACATTTTAGTAGGGGTACCCCTGACTAAAAAAATTAGTCTCAAGACTAGTTTTAGCCCCTCTTTAGTCAGGGGTGCTTGGAACTTTAGCCTCTTAAAGAGACTATTTTTAGTCAGACTAAAATAAGTCCCTTGGATCCAAGCACCCTCTAAGCATCCTGGAATTCTTTCACAAAACTAAGCACCCTAAAATTCTTTGACAACTAAACTGCTGGCTATATGATGTTGGCCATATATATTGTACTTATATAATGTGAAGAAACGAGTGGTAGTACTATACCAACTAAAAGATGAAATGTAAGAAATACTAGTATGTAGGTACTGAAGAGTTAAAGTAACGAGAAGAAACATAACATAGTTCTGCTGGGGGCTCAGCACAACACACCCCTCAAATTAAATTAAGCACACCTGAAATTAAACTTTGCAACTATTCTAGTAGACACTGCATTAGAACCACCATGAGCAACGACACTGCCACCTTACTCGGAGTCCTCGTCCATGTCCTCGACTTCGTCCTTGTCCCTGTTCCTCTTGGCCCATACTTCTTTGCTTGAACCACACACTTGGCTGTTGCTCTTCATCCAACCCTTATAGATATTGAAGCAAAGGTAGCCATCCATTGCAGCGTAGTGGATGTGGTCTATATCTAGTACATTCCGCTGCCATGCATTACGACGAAACGTGTAATGAGGTTTCTCCAGTTTACCGTACGAAGGATGAACCATGGATCCTGCCAGGGTCAGCATTGAAGGCTGACGAGAGGACACCAGCCGATTCTTCTAGAGGTCGAAGGTGTTGCCTACAACGAGGCCTATCCGATGCAGGACTTCTTTGTCGTTACCAAAGTCTACAGTAACGAATTTGACTAGGTTTCTCTCGAGGAAGTCCTTAAAATCCTGGCACTCAACATCGGCATGGCATATGTGGTAGACCAAGCATAAGTCATGCACGCAAACTTGGATCACGGCGGGCTTCTTCCTCTCTTCGTCCTTTAGATCCTTCTCTCCTCCCAGGACTGTGGTGTACTCAACATCTAGCCCAGCAACCCACTCATCATCTGAGTCTTCGAACATGCGTCTGAAGCGAGAAAGGCATCCTTTCACCGTCGCGGAAGAACGGTTGTAGATGACGTTGAACTCATTACCGGTGATGGTTCTAACCTTGTACTCACCGCCGATTGTGGAGATTTGGGACGCCATGGATTTGGGAGGAGGGTTAGGATTAGTGGAACTGCCATAATGTGAATGGATGGGACGACTAGGAGCGAGCCGCCGTAGTATTGAAGGACGTGCGGGAACGAGTAGGAGCGAACTTCCAGCGTGCGAATGGCAGGGTAGTGGCTTTCCATTCTCCCATGATACGGGCTTCTGAGAGCCCTTGGATCTGAGATCGAATGGTTGCATGGCGTGATTCTAGACCTATGGGTGAATATCCTATCCTGGAGGGTTATTCTGCAAATTTTTAGCGACTTAGCATGCGACCGTTTGATCTCAGATCCAAGGGCTGCCAGCAGCCCGTATCATGGTCGTGCCTACCACGACCGTCGCGTCGCTCGCGCGGTCGCGCCCTTGGAGATTTAACACGATGCGTTAGGCTATCTGATGTTGGCATGTCATACATAGTCATCACTTAGTCACTCATACTAGAACAAGGTTGGCTATAAGTGTATTTTTTACTCCTCTCTATCTCTTTCTTCGTACTCAAGGAAGAAACGGTGCTAAGCGTGTGTATTTATTGCATTTGCCAAGGAGTGACCTTTTCCAATGAAATGGTGTTGCTAAGTTTGCTTCATTTAATTAGCTATAGACTCAAAATTGTCTTTTCACCTAGGTACACGTGCTTAGCACCATTTCTTCCTTGGGTCACCAAACTAGTCTCTCTCTTCTTGATTAACTTGCCACATCAGACTTTATGCTTATGTGGCAAGCTTAAGCACTTGTAGGAGCAAGTAAAAGTAAGTACAATAGTGCACTTTACATGGCATTTTGCATATGTGAAGGAAAGAGAGGCAAGGAAAAAGTGGAGAAGTGGGCTCTCATGCAAGACCCAGCCTCTACTACATGGTGGAGCATTGGGAGAGGCACCTGTATGGAGGTGGTCAGGAATCTGGGAGACTCACGCCGGTCGTAGCGCTGTAGTTAAAATGATAATGGCAAGTCAAATCACAGGGTCCCACCTGTCCAGCAGTAACTCGCTGTCAAATCACACAGCCCTACGTTTGCAGCAGCCTACTCCCTCATCTTCTCGCGTCTCTATCGAACTGACTAGGCGGAACTGCCCCGCCGCCTACCACGCAGGAAAAGCCCGCCCTCGACTTTTAAATAGTATACAGTATACTAATTTTGTATCCATGGATTGCGCCCGCGCCATGGAGCAAAGCGTCTAGAAAACAGAGGAGAGATGGTGGTCTTGCAATAGAGAAGAGGGAGAGGCGAGACGGTGGTTTTGGAATGGAGATGATGGAGAGGAGAGGAGGTGGTTTTGCAATGGAGAAGAGGGAGAGGAGCGTGCGGCAGCAATTTAGGATTGGACGAGAGGGTCGGCGCACTCTGACTGGATCAAAATCAAAATCAATTTGGTGACATGCATTCACATTTTGCTTGTCAAATACAGTACATGGTCAAACTTTGACCCAAAATACATGAAACAACAAAAAAATACTTCCAAGACCAGCGCCGCTCTTCCGCTCTTCTCCTCTTAAACCACCGCCGCTCTTCTCCTGTTCCAATCTAAATGCAGCGCCGCTCCTCTCCTCTTCCATTTCAAAACCACCGCCCCTCCTCTCCTGTTCCAGTCCAAAACCAGCGTCGCTGCTCTCCCTTTCTAATCCAAAACCAGCGCTGCTCCTCTCCTCTTCCATTCAAAAACCACCACCGGCGAGTGAAGGTGATGTGGAGAAGTAGATCAATGGAGGAGTACAACCGATACGTGAGGATCGCAGACGGCAACCCTGTCAAGCTAGCTAGGATGTCGAAGATACAGTCTTGGTTTGACAACAAGGACCAACTAGCAACGATGGCGACATCCATGGACAAATATCTGCAACAGAGCGAAAAGGCGGCGATACTCCCAGAGGGAGTCGCGCCGGAGTACATAGAGCTGCTCCTCTGGGCCATGGAGCAAATAGATTCACCGAATCCGATCATGAGGGAGCGGTGGTGGGAGTATCGATCCCAGATGGAGCATCCACCAGAGATTGAAGGATCGAGCATCTACAGGGTGTCGTTTGTGAGGGTGTCCTGCCAGAGCGAGCCAGTGGAGTCTTCGTCGACCGAACCCAACTGCAAGAGGAGAAAAGCAGTTGGCCCGACGACGCTTCCCCGCCATCGTCTCCCTCGCCATTCACATCGTCTCATGGGGCAGCTGTCTGCCGCCGAGGAATAGGAAGGGGCTTCCCCCCAGCCCAATAGTCGGGCAGGTTGTGAATTGTCAGGAGGAGCTTAGGGTTGTCAGTATTTGCAGGTTGTGAATTGTGTTTTGTGTTGTGTATTTTGAGAGTACTTTCAGATATGAATGTCTTTTGAATTTCAGATTTGTAGTATTGAGCATATGAAGTATTCTATGAATTCTAGATATCTATTTTTAGCACTTAAAAAAATGTAGTTTCATAGGACTATAAAAGTGCAGACAATGTGATTCTCAGAGAAGAAACTACAAGTTTGAGTTTCAGATAAGAAACTGCAAGTTCAAATTTCAGATAAGAAACTGCAACTTTCAGAGGCAGAGCATTTATATTAACACGGCCTTTTCAAACAGGGTTAACATCATGTTGGAAGTTTTATTCATGGTCGAAAATGGAACTACCAGCTAGTTAATATCATGCTGATCAACATTCATGCATAGCACATCTTCATATGATGCACAGTCAAAATGCCCACACAATGTCGAGTGTGTGAAACACAGAGAAAACGAGGGACGAAGTTTTGGCAAGTGTTGTACGTGGTTTTGGGCTGCCCCGTCTAGGCTTTCATTTTTAACATACGCAGCCCACATCCTCGGATGGGAGGTCCATAGGCCTGTTTGTATTTTCTTAGGGCCGTCATGTATCGACCGGCCTATGGACCTCCAATCCGAGGTTTTATTTTTGGCAGCCCAATTTATGTATTTTTTTGAAGAAAACGCAAAGGTCTGTTCTATTTTTATATAAGAATAGGAACACCAAGTCCAACTTATGTTTCCCTTCTAACTATATTGTATATATTTAAATTATTTTATATGCTGACTGTTTAGTTCACATAATTGGCAAATAGATGACCGCTCTCGCGATCCCCTTCGCCCCCGCCACCACCTCCACCCTTGCCGCCGCCCCCGCC